>NW_026294606.1:22416377-22437494 GCF_007827085.1 Peromyscus californicus insignis | reverse complement strand
TGGCTTATCGACTTTTCATAAAGGAAGTCTACTTCTTCCATGAAAGGAGACTCTACGAGGCGTGGACTTACTTGGTTTTAGATGATGGTGAGCCATCAGGATGTCACTTTGTCTGTGAGCTTCTGACATAAAAACTCGTTTTTGTTTTGTTGATAGTTTTGTTTGTTTTGCTCTACAGGGCAAATGGTCCTAAAATGCTTCGTGTCCACTGAAGAGCCTGTGGGCCTTATCTGATCATGGGTTCTCCCTGCTGCTCCCACTGACGCTCAGAGGGAGCCAGTGTAGCCGCATCTCTTTCAAAACGAAACCCAACAAAAACGTGCTCATTGATCAAATTACAATTTTTTTCTATTTTTTAATGTATTAAGCAAGGGCAAGTATGTTCAATATAGACCCAACTTTGTTAGTCATAAATCAATAGAATAAAGAAGTGATTTAAATTGGGCTGGAGGGATGGTTCAGGGGTTAAGAGCACTGGCTGCTTTTCCAGAGGACCCGGGCAATTCCCAGCACCCACATGGTAGCTTACAACTGTCTGTAACTCCAGTTCTAAGGGATCTGGCATCCTCACACAGACATACCTGTAGACAAAACACCAATACACATGAATTAAATAAATCATAAAAAAAGAAGGGTAAATATGTATGTTCAATGTAGACCCTGACTTTGTCACTCATAAACCAGTAAATAAAGAAGTAACCTAAGTTATGCTAATGTATTTATTTTGTTCGTTGTATCTGCTTAATGGATAAAAACTAAGCAACTTTTATTTATTTTGATTTTAATCAGTTTGGTGGTAGTAGGTGTGTGAGTGTGACAGTCACGCCATCCCCATGATGTCCTTGTGCCCCTCCCCAGGTGCCTGTCTGCTCTTTCCTTTTTTAATCATTTGGAGGAGACATAATTGGATCCTTAATTCCCACCTGACAGTGAAGCAGATTCCAGAGAGATTGTATTTTAATATGTGCCTACCACAGAACAACAGAGATATTCACGTGACCAAATGAGAAGGGAAATTATTTCTAAGCATAACATCTAAATTAGCTATAAATTAGTCTGCTTGTTCTTAACGTGCACTCTGCTCTCAGTATCTGTCCGATAGGATGTGAATAAAATGCTCTCACCAACATGCTAATGGAACATAGGAAACAGATCAGTTCGGAGGGGGTGTGCCCTGTTTCTTCACTTAGATGTTTTGTGCTAGTGGTTGATCTTGTTCTGGAGATAGTTTTTGATGTGGCCAGTTTAACCTAGAAGTTGTGACCCTCCTGCTGGTCTCCTTGTGGGGCATTATAGACGAATTTCTAAATGGTCTTACTAAATAAAAAACACAGAGCCAAATATAGGGTGAAAGCCTTAGAGAGTTCAGGGAAATAGGGAAAGCCAACAGCCAACCTTACCTCACCAACTCTGTAGTTTCCAAATGCCGTGACTTCCTGTCTACCTACGCTTATATGCCTTGCTGTTCTGCCATCTGATTTGCTCTCTTCTGCCCAGCTACATCACTTCCTCTTCCTACCCAGCTCTGTCACTTTCTGTCTGTCTGTGTACAGACCTTCAGACTCCATGGTTAACTAGTTTTGGAATTTAAGGCGTGTGCCACCACATCTGGCTCTGTTTCCAGTGTGGCCCTTGAACACACAAAGATCCTACCTGCCAAGTGATAGGATTAAGGGTGTGTGCTACCATTGCCTGACTTCTTTATTTACTTATAATGGCTTGTTTGTTTCCTCTGATCTCCAGGCAAGCTTTATTCATTAAAGCACAAAATGAAATAGAACCCAGAGTTTCAGGCATTGGATCAGCACAACCTTGTTTGGTTGTTTGTATGCTGTTTCTTCAATCAACTTTAAAAACCTTGTTTTAAAATAGTGTTCTATGGCATTTTGTCCCACATATGTAAAACATGTAATCATTGGTTATAAAGGGTAAGGACAGTGTGGTTAAACCTCCAGCAATTGACACCTGGCTGGAAGTTCTCTTCCCAGCTCTTCCCACTTTCTAATTTAAAATGGAAGTAAAAACACTGTTTCAGGTTTCTTCCTTCCTTCCTTTCCTTCCTTCCTTCCTTCCTTCCTTCCTTCCTTCCTTCCTTCCTTCCTTCCTTCCTTTCTTTCTTTCTTTCTTTCTTTCTTTCTTTCCTTTCTTTCTTTCTTTCTTGCTGTGGGATGGTCTGTATGTCAAATCTGTTGCTCTGATTGGTCAATTAAAATAAAACACTGATTGGCCAGTGGCCAGACAGGAAGTATAGGCGAGACTAGCAGAGAGGAGAATTGAGAAAACAGAAAGGGTGGAGAGAGACAAACTGCCAGCCCACCACCACCATGACAAGCCACATGTTAAAGACGCTGGTAAGGCCACCGAGCCACATGACAAGATATAGATTTATAAAAAATAAATTAATTTAAGCTATAAGAACAGTTAGCAAGAAGCCTTCCACAGCCATACAGTTTGTAAACAATGTAAGTCTCTGTGTTTACTTGGTTGGGTACTGAGTGGCTGTGGGACTGGCGGGTGACAGGAGATTTGTCCTGACTGTGGACAAGGCAAAAAAAACTCTAGCTACACTTTCTTTTTTTTTTTTTTACTTCTTTGATGATTAAGCTTAAAAGAAAAACCTGAACACATTCAGTTTATTTGAGAAAAGACCTATCTCTGCCCTGCACCCAGAACCCTGTGGTGTGAGCCACGGAACCCCCACACTGAGAACTGGTGGTTCTGATCTGCCAGTGATGGGCTGAGGTTCAGGTACAACAGCAACAGAGTTCTGTTTGGGGTCTTTACTTACTAAAACTAGGTTATAAAAGTTAGGTAGGAGCTCAAAGGTCGGGAGGTAGTGCTGGCCACACTGGGTGTCCCAGGAAGTCTAATGCTGATATTAGGCATTGCCTTCCTTCATAGTGCGATTCTGCCTACTGAAAATGCTGTCCTGTGCTGTCCGTACACTTTCAGAATCCCAAGCTCCTTCTCTTTATCAAAACGTATTGGGTGATAACTCCTTCACTGTTATTCCATTATGTGTGATTTTGTTTGGAGTTTGATTCCCCTCTCTGCCCCACCCCCCAGTCTCTCTCTCCCTCCATCTTTTCTATCTTACTCTGTAGCTAAATCTAGCTTCAAATTCACCAGGCAGTCCTGCTGTCTCAGCCTCTCAGGTGCCGGAATTATAGGCATGAGCTTTTGCCTTTGAATAATACATATAAGTTCTTGACTCGGTTCCCCTTCCTCAGCCCCCCGCCCCCCAAACTCTGGGACAATAGGTCTGTACCCATGCCCAGGTTTGTCATTTGGGTGTTTTGTTTCTAGTCAGACACATTTTCCCTGCCACAATATCTTACCTACTCCCCTCCCCCCCCGTATTTTCTTCTAAGAGACTTCCATATTTCAGATTAAAAATACTATCCAGAGTTGATTTTTAAAAATACATTTAAGCAACTCTGGTTTGGCTCAGCAGGTAACGGCACTTATTGCCAAGCCTGATGCCCTGAGTTCGGTCTTCACAATCCATATGGTGGAAGGAGAAAACTTATTCCCACAAATTGTTCATATCTCTCTCCACAGATGCACCGTGGTACACCCCCCATTAAATAAATGTAAAAATGTCTTAAATTATGTTTAATTATTTTTTAATATAGTTTTCTAGTTAATTTTTGTCCAGTAAGCATTGCTGGTATTTTTTTCTTTTTCAATATTTTAAAGATTTTTTAAAATCAGTTGAATTAATTCCCTAGGTGGCATATTGTTGGGGTAGCTTGTGTTTCGATAATATGTGTAACCTTTAAGTCAGTTGGGCAGAGGCACATTGTTCCCTGTAGCTGCTTACTCTGGAGGCAGTAGCACACCAGTGCATCCTGCTCCTCTCCTACAGCTTTATAGCCTGGGAACCACGTTCATTTCTCAGTGTTTATGACATCTACTGTTTTAAATTTCACATTTGCGTGGTGACATACAGTAATTACCTTTCTGTGCCTGGCTTATTTCACTTAGCACAATGTTCCCCCTATTCTGTTGAGGTTATTACAAGTGGAGGATTTTATTCTTTTTATTGTTGAATAGTATTCCACTATGTGTATGCTACATTTCCTTTTTCACATTTTCTTTATCCATTTACCAGTTGCTCAAAACTTCTGCCACTTCCTTAGCTGTTCTGAAAAGTGATGTAATAAACAAGGAAGTGCAGATATCTGTGTTATAGTCTGGGAAACATTTATTGAATTCTCTCTCTCTTTGTGCTTTTAAATTTTGATGTCTAACTGGCTTCATTAGATTTTATGTTCCATTGGTCTGTTTGTGTGGATACTGAAGTGTATGTGCATGGACTGTAAACAGTGATAGGACTCTCAAGTTTTGTTTTCAGAGTGCTTTGACACTAGAAAGAAGTTTTTCACACAACTATTTAAATTTTAGTATTATGTGGAAGTAAATCATTTGAAATTTTTTTGGAGTTAGGAGAGACAAACTAGCCATCTTTGTGGACTGGCTCCTACTCATTAAAATGGGGACAGTTTTGGGGGGCGGTGTTGATGGTTTTTAATGTCTTACACTTTCTTCATAAAGATCTCATATGTACATTGTTGGGTTGGGGGGACTTTATGTACTTAGTGTTGTCTACATCACTGATTTATTGTATGTATCACTGAGCTATATCCCTGGCCCCAAATTTAACTGTTTTTTTTTAATTGAGGGTGTTTATTTAGTTATATTTTACTAAAAATTAATTTTTGGTGCTTGTTGGAAAATAAAATGCCAGGTAATTTTATAGATAGATTTCTATCTAATCATCCACTTGAATTCCTTCTTATTCTGATAATTTATATATTGGTATGTTTTTGTCATACTAATTGGGAATAATCAAAGTTTTATTTGTGCTTTTTACATCATTGCTACTTTTTTTTTTCTTTTTTGCCTTATTCACTTGGGCTAAATAAAATGATGACAAAACAGTAGTGTTTAGCCCTGTGAGATGGCTCAGCAAGTAACATTGGTTGCTGGCCCACAATGCAAGCCTGGTGACCTGTATTGAGTCCCCCTGAACCCACATAGGAGTGATGGGAAATGACAAAATGACAGGCTTCTACAGAGCTGTCCTCTGGCTGCTGCAGGCATGCCATGGCACGCCCACCCACACAATCGTCATAAATCAAATAAATTTCAAACAGTGATGTAGTTCTTTCGTTCTTTAAAGAAAATGCCTCCATATCTCACTGTTGGATTACTTGCTATCTAAAAGCAGCCCTTCATAAAACAGAAACTGTGATGATAATCCGTGGTTCTTATTCTTTTGTTGTAATATTTAAATCTGACTTGCATTTATTAGATGTTGAGTCTTTTAAAACATGTTGCTAGATTCAATTTTTTAAAATATCTTACTGAAGATTTCTATCCTTTTTTTTTACAATTTTTTTTATTTTATAATTTAATTTAATTTTACATATCAGCCACGGATTCCCCTGTCCTCCCTCCTTCCCCCTTCCCCACAACCCACTCCCCATTCCCATCTCCTCCAGTGCAAGGACTCCCCTGGGGATTCAGCTCAGCCTGGTAGATTTGGTCTAGGTAGGTCCAGTCCCCTCCTCCCTTCACCCAGGCTGAGCAAAGTGTCCCTGCATAGGCCCCAGGCTCCAAAGTGCTAGAGAGGTCCCCAGAAATCCACAAAGATACCTCCACAATAGACTACTGGCAATGTTCGAGGGAAAGCCCGAACTGACCTACTCTGGTGATAGGATGGCCAAACACCCTAACTGTCGTGGTAGAACTCTCTCATTCAATGACTGATGGAAGTAGATGTAGAGATAGATCCACGGCCAGGCCCCAGGTAGAGCCCTGGGAGTCCAATTGGCGAGAAAGAGGAGGGATTGTATGAGCGAGAGTTATTAAGACCATGATTGGAAAAAACACAGTGACAAATAGCCAAACGAATGGAAACACATGAACTGTGAACCAATAACTGAGGAGCCCCCAACTGGATCAGGCCTTCTGGATAAGTGAGACAGTCAATTAGCTTGAACTGTTTGGGAGGCCCCCAGGCAGTGGGACCGGGACCTGTCCTTAGTGCATGAAGATTTCTATCCTTAATCAAGGTATATTGGTCTATACTTTTTACAGTTTGTTTTCCCTGCAAGATTTTGTCTTGGATTTGGTCCCGGTTCAGGAAAGTGATCTGAAGGCTGTACATTTCTCTCTCTCTCTTCTCTCTCTCTCTGTCTCTCTCTGTCTATCTCTCCCTCTCTCCCTCCCTCCCTCTCTCTCTCTCTCTCTCTCTCTCTCTCTCTCTCTCTCTCTCTCTGTCTCTCTCTCTCTCTCTCTCTCTCTCTCTCTCTCTCTCTCTGTGTGTGTGTGTGTGTGTGAGAGAGAGGTAATGTTTAATACTTAGGTGACTCTTTGTTGGAGATTCTGGAAACATTCTGACTTCTTAGAGGAGTGGGGACTGTGTATTTTTCTACTATGCTAGTCCTAAGAAGCTGTATTTTCTTAGGATTTATTGCTGCTCTCTAACTTTTACATTTGTTGGCAAAAATTAATGCAGGACATCGCTTGTGTTGCTGCTGGTTCTGTAGTGATGGCTCCAGTTTTCCAGGAATGCAATATCATTTCCTAATCCTTTCCTGAACATTACTAGAAATTTCTATGTGTTTTATTCTTTTTAATGTTTGAATTTCCAGGGTTTTTAAAAATGTATTCTTACATCTTCATGTTTAATTATACTTTACTTTTATTGTCTTTCCTCATTGTCTCCCATTGGGAAATTTTTTCTTCAGGTTTTTGATAGTGTAAACTGAGCTCATTCACTTTCATGCCTTTGTTCTTTTCTGTTAAAAGCACCAAAGCTCATTACTTCAAACTGTTGTTTTTGATGATTGTAAAGAATTTGATGTTTATGAGTTTTATAAATTTTATGTTGTTCTTATCTTTGACTCTTTGCTGATTTTCTCTTTCCCACATAGATTGGAATTTTATTCACTTTTTGTGACTTCTCACTTAAACATATTACAATATTATTTGTTCTTTTATAAAACTATGCAGGATATTTAAAGTTACTTTTTATGTTTCTTAGTTCTGTTATAACCAAAATGTTCTAATATTCTACGAAAATATTTCCATATTCCTATACTAGAAACTTAAAATTAAATTCACCATTTTGCAAAAATGAAAAAACTTAGGTTGAAGACATTAAACACCCCCCTCAGTTGTGCAGTGAGGAAAGAACATGGCATGTTGGAAGTTGGTCTTGGGTTGTGTGGTCCTAACATGCATGTTTAAATCACTAGAACTCCTAAGTCACTCCTGAGTACCTTTCAAGTGATGAAACTGTGACAGTATCCACCTCCACAAGTGACTGAGGAACTGGTGTTCAGTTACCAGTGAGATGGGCCAGTGGGTGAAGATGCTTGCTGCCAAGTATGAAAGCTTAAGTTCAGAACCCACTGCGGGGAAGGAGAGAACCAACTCCCACAAGTTACCCTCTGACTCCCACACTTCCACACATGTGTGGGCTCTCACAGCAGACATGCATACAAAACAAAGACACAAAAACTAGTTAATGGACATGGGTAGAGGGAAAGGTGGGTTTCTTGGGTCAGTTTCTGTCTTGTATTTTTTTTCTTCATGTTATTCTTTCTCAATGGATTCCCAGAGTTGCTACCCCATGTCTAGGAATCCTTTCAGCAGAGCTGCTTTCTTTCTGACACTTTAGATTCTCGCTACCAGAAGGTTTTATTTTAAAATAACGTCCATAAACCATCTTTGTGTATGTGAGGAAAAATAGTGCTGGCAGGGGTAGGTGGTTTGTGTGAGTGAACAAAGATAGGGCTGGGGGTAGTAACGGAATAGCTTGCAGATCGATCGCCCAGGGTTGCTGGACAAGTAGGATTATTTTTGAGCATGGTCAGAATTGACACACTGGAATAGTCTTCAGTTATTAGGGAACTGGAGGCAAGGTCACATATCTCAGAAGTAAGAATGACAGCCAAGCAGAGAACAGGAGACTCGGCCCTGGACTCCAATTAGTGTAAACAAGAAAACAAGTGCTTTCTTACCCACATCCCAAGTGTTTTGTTCTGTTTTAAGATCTTTATAGTATGAATGCATTTCCAGGAAGTAAAAGATCAGTGACTTAATTGTCAAGTTTTCTAAACACATGATGTGTTTTGAAGGGTGACGGCTAATCTGGACCAAGAGTGCACTTTAATGCCAGGGCTGATGTTAATACGGACAAGCTTTCATGGTGTTCTCATTAATAAGTATGCTGGAGTATAATAATTAAGATAATTGAGCATATTTTATCAGCAAGAATGACAATGTCCTCATGTAGGACAGACATTTGGGTGGCGTAATGGAAAAGTTGGACAGATACCATTAAATTAAAACATATAATTTTAATATAATTCATGGCAGGATGAAAATGTTTTAACTATTCTAGGGAAAGGATACACAGTAAAAACACTTGAAAAACTCAGTTTGGGTGTTGTAAATTGGAAGGACATTAACAGTTTACATAGTGAATACTCTTGTTCATAATAGAAGGACTAGGGTACTATCTTAGACAAATATCTGGACTCCGGAGTATTTCAAAGGATGGGCCTGCTTTTCAATTTTAGTATCAAATTGAAGCTAACATATGTCTATATATTGCTGAAAAATTGTGGTCTTTCGGCTTACCAATAATTATTAGGAAAAATGAATTTTAGTGAGCATGTTTAATGAGAATTTACTTTAAATAACAGTGTTTGTAAATCCTACTCTCTTAATGTTAAACACCCCCAAATCAGCCATGTTTCTTACAAAGTTGTTAGCTCCTTCATTTCAATAAATGTGTATTTTGTATCAGCATTCTTCTAAGTCTCTGAAACCTTAGGGGAAGGGAACAAGTCTGAATCCTAAGGGAGCCCTTGGGCCTCTACCCAGCACTTGCCCAGATGTTGACACCTGCACTGCTGCAGACATGGCTTTGTCTGTGAGCCTGCTGCCAGACACACTGCCCAGGAGAAAACAGTGACAGAGGGTGACATTTTTATGGGAAAGAGAGTCTATCCAACTTCCCTTGTGCACTGCACAGGTACTTCTCATGTGTGCTGCCCAGGTACTTCTCATGTGCACTGCCCAGGTACTTCTCATGTGTGCTGCCCAGGTACTTCTCATGTGCACTGCCCAGGTACTTCTCATGTGCCCTGCCCAGGTACTTCTCATGTGCCCTGCATAGATACTTCTCATGTGCACTGCCCAGGTACTTCTCATGTGCGCTTCCCAGGTACTTCTCATGTGCCCTGCATAGATACTTCTCATGTGCACTGCCCAGATACTTCTCATGTGCACTGCTCAGGTACGTCTCATGTGCCCTGCCCAGGTACTTCTCATGTGCCCTGCATAGATACTTCTCATGTGCACTGCCCAGGTACTTCTCATGTGCGCTTCCCAGGTACTTCTCATGTGCGCTTCCCAGGTACTTCTCATGTGCCCTGCATAGATACTTCTCATGTGTACTGCCCAGATACTTCTCATGTGCACTGCCCAGGTACGTCTCATGTGCCCTGCCCAGGTACTTCTCATGTGCCCTGCATAGATACTTCTCATGTGCACTGCCCAGGTACTTCTCATGTGCGCTGCCCAGGTACTTCTCATGTGCACTGCCCAGATACTTCTCATGTGCACTGCAGTGATTTCAACATGGAAAATCAGGTTCATGATCTGTTCTCCTATATAAAATATAATGCACTGATCTTGGGTTATAGGAAAATTACTATTGGTTTAATTATCTGTGCTATATTTGTAAAGGTATCTATGTCAAGCTTGTCAGTCATAGTGGATTTAAAAATGACAAATTTCACCAGTCAGTACAGGTGAGGCGCGTGATAGGAATGAAGTGTTCTTGGCACTTCTGTTTAAAATAAATGTCTTTAACTATCCTGTCCTCACTGCCTTAGAGTATAAAACCTTGAGCTTTGTGTGAAACACAGGAGGCAAAAACTCCTTAAGGGTTTTCTTTTTTTAATTTTTAATTCTGTGTGTATGTTTTGCCAGCATGTATGTTTGTGCATGCCGTGCGTGTAGTGCCTGCAGAGACCAGAAGAGGATGATGTGTTTGTTCCCTGGAACTGGAGTTACAAACAGTTGTGAGTTGCCATGTAGGTTCTAAGAATCAAACTCAGGTCCTCAGAAAGAGCAGCCAGTGCTCACAGCTGCTGAATCCTCTCTACAGCCCCTCCTCCTCATCTCTAAGGGTGCCACTGAGTATCTGTCAGGCTGGTGATTAAATTAGAGTTTTAGGTAGCTAACATGATGTTATAATTTCATGAAATAGTTCATTAAAAGATGCAGTTTGTGCATTTTGCAGCATATCATTCAGCAAAGTGCTGCTGACTATAAATTGCACAGTAACTTTGTTTAGCGCGAGACAAGTCACTACCAATTACGTTATGACACAGTGCTCTTAGGTTTGCTTAGCAGATGTATTCTGATTGTATAGAAATGAAAATGAAAATCCCATTTGCCTTAGATTCTATTACATAACGTGTTTATTACTATGGCTTCATTTTTTGAGAAGAGTAATTAAGATAAGGATATGTGTGTGTGGCCTGAGTTGCACTAGCAGATCTTACATACTCACTGAATTCCTGGGCCAGTGATGGGGCAGCCACAGTTTGTTATTAGACAGTTAACTTCATGCTGCACACCTCAGTATTATTTAAATAAATATTACAGATAGACTCAAAGAGATTGTGTGCTGTTCTTTATCTACTTATGCTTTTCCCTAGCTTTGCAAATGTAGCCTCTGTAAAAACAGAGAAAAGGAAAAGCAAGCTCAGATCCTGGTTCCTTCTCTAGAGACTCGCCCTTGTGTTTCCTCAAGAAAACAAAACAACAACAAGAAAAAACTACAGATGTGTGAGGAGTACAATTCAAGGGGAGAGAATGGAAAATAGGAATGAAGGAGATGGACTGAAGTCAGATAAACAACTAGAGATACAGAAAGTAAACTTGAAAAATGCAAATAGCAAAATTCGTTGGAAATGAAGTGCCATTTCTTTTTTTTTTTTTTTTTTTTTTTTTTTTTTTGGTTTTTCAAGACAGGGTTTCTCTGTGTAGCTTTGTGCCTCTCCTGGAACTCACTTGGTAGTCTAGGCTGGCCTCAAACTCACAGAGATCCTCCTGGCTCTGCCTCCGGAGTGCTGGGATTAAAGGCGTGAGCCACCACTGCCCGGCTGAAGTGTCATTTCAACAAAGCCCCAGCGCTCTTTCTCTGTTCTGCCACCCAGATCATCCCACAGGCTCTGCTGTCTAGGAAGGTAGCATATTGGGAGCATAACTTGGAATTTTGGACTGACCGCCAAAGCTCTGATTTGAAAATATGTCATTCGAGGAAAGATTAGGAAGCAGCAGACACAATTGCATAGATGACCAGGATAGGCAAGAGGGGGCTGAGGATGCTGGGAAGCTAGTGTGTGTTATAGCGTCTAGACATGGTCGTCCCCCCAGACCCAGTACACAGTGCTGAGTCCCTTATTTGCTGGGGTTTTCCATGTCTACATTTCTATGATGAAGGTCAATGGAAGAAATTAACATCAACCAACAACAAAATAGAGTCCTTATAGCAAGTCATTTGAACTTATGAATTGTTTATTTCTGGAGTTTTCTTTGTAAAGTTTTCAAGTGTGGTCACTCACAAATAACTGAAACCGGGGAGAGCAAAGCTGTGGATAAGCACTGTGCTCTGTGGGGAGAGAGACTGCGGGAGTTCAGTTCCTCTCCCCCCCCCCCCACCATTCCCCACTCCAACTTAAGAGGGGATGTGGCTGTTTCAGTTTGTGGGATATGGCTTATCAGGCCCTCCACTGAGCATGCCCTTAGCCTCTTTGGGACTGCTTAGTAGACCCTTCTCCTGTCATGGTAAAACTCCCTAGAGTGACCTTCAGGTCTTCGTCTCACTGTTGTGGGGCCCTCCCCTGTGGGCCCTACCCCCCCCCACCCCTGCCATGGGTATCTTCCTGTAATCCCACCAGCTTGAGTTTGCCCAGAGTCATAACCCAGTGCCCATAGGTGCCAGTGCATTGGGAAGGTCTTTAGCAGTTGCTGAGTCAATAAAGCTGGATGGGGAGTGAGAGAAGATGGATTCCTTTACCTGACAGGCAAGGCTTGTGAACAGTGCACACTATTGCTTTTATTTCTCAAGTGTAGTTAAATAGCTATTTATTTCTCCTGGTACATGTAACCTGGATTGCTTATCTAAAGCAAATTGTTTCTTTTAGTACCTTCAATTATCTGGCACAACGAGGCATACAAACGGTTGATGTTTGTCTCAGTAACAAAAAGCTTCATTCTGTAACCTCTAATGGAGTCTGTGGACAGCTACAAATTGCTCTTTCCTCAGGATTATGTTTAATCGTGAAGAATTAGACTCTCCTTCTGTGTTTGTATTGTAATATCAACATCTTTTCAGCCTGGTGGGTGTGAAGCCCTGAAGTGAGGGTTCCAGATTTCTGACAGTTTAACACTGTAAACATGCAGGAAATTCCTTATTTTCCTTCCTTATAATACAGTGTCGTATACAATTTATAACTTTACTTTTGACTAGGGGTCAGTGTTATGCTGGTAAGCCACTGAAATCGAGGAGCGAACAGTTGATGGCATTTGTCCAATCGGTAGACATATGCCCTGCTGTAATACATGCCAAGCTACCATGGTTCTGACTTGAGGCTTCCCGAGTGTCATCTGATAGTGGTCCTGAGCACAGGCTGCTTGGAAAAAAGATCATCTCAGGTTGCTCTTGTAGACACAGCCATAGTGTGACAGAATCCTGGAACTGGATGAAAGCAACCCTAAAGTGTAGAGACCTTTGGGCTTTCTTAAAGAAATCACTAAGGATTTTGAATCTTTCTTATGAAAGTGAAACAACCAAAAAACAACTGCAGAAGACTTTCAGGACAGGGAAATGCAACTTTTTCTTACAGTTCATGTTTTAATCACAGGCACACTTGGCCTCCTATTAGCGTATTTGTGAACCCACAAGAATACATGAGGATATTTTGGCTTAGACTTCTTTTTGTTTCATTTTAAGTTGTGCATCTGTGTGAATGTATGCCATGTGTGTGTCAGTACTCATGGGTTCCAGAAGAAGGCATTGGAACTTCTAGAGCTGGAGATACAGGCACTTGGGAACTACCTGACAAAATGAAGTCAGCTCCTCTGAAAGAGCAGGGTATGTTCTTAACTGCTGATTCATCTCGTCAGCCCCCCTTCTTTTTCTTTTTCTTTTTTTAAGAAAGGCTCTCACTATCTAGTCCTGACTGGACTAGAACTCACTCTGTAGCCCAGGCTGGCCTCAAACTCACGGAGAGATCCACCTGCCTCTGCCTCCAAAGTGCTAGGATTGAAGGTGTGGGCCACTACAGCATTTCTAATTTGCCTGACTCATTATTCAAAATTAGAGCTCGTTAGAAAACTAGAAGATGGAGTTATTTCATATATAGCATCTGGTACGAGTCACTGATCTTCTGTGACGCCCTTTGCCGGCCTTGCTGTAGCATAGTGGAAGAGCCTGTCTCAAGGGACACAGCTGTGTAACTTTCTCTCCGGTGCTTATGGGAAGGGTGAGATGGTTAGAACCAGCACTAAGTGTTGCCTTCTCTCCTCTTTGTGACACCTTTAAAAGGTAGGTGGATAAAGTAGTAACCATGGTAAAGTATTGTTAGGATGCAACATTTAGAGACATGGTGAGTAACAGGAATTCCACCAACAGGGACAAAAGAGAATGCAGAGCTACTGATCTAGTCAGCACTTCTCTCTTTTCAGGGCTGATCCATTCACCTGCTTTTGACTCACCCATCGTTATCCTGTGTTTGGATTCTCTGTGCTTGTTTATGTTTCATGTAGTTTGTATTGAGTTGGCAATCTGCATGTTGACAGAATGTCATAGATAGTAAACACAAAGCAAAGGTTTCTTTTAGCTCATAGTTGTGGAAGTTGCAGTCCATGGTTGATTGGCTGGAATGGTTTGGGGCCTTGGGGAGGCACATCATGGTGGTAGAGCAGAGGAGGTGCTGTCTCAGTTAAGGTAGCTGAGGAGCTGTGTCCACAGTCTCCTTTCGAGGGCATGTCTCCAAAGACATAAGACTGTGTCCTTGGAGTTTATACACCACCTAGTACCAAGCTGGGAACAGCCTTAAAGCATGAGCCTTTGGAGGACTTGGAGATGCAGTCTGCAGCATTGTTTTGGCATCTTGGCTGGTCCACCCATGAGTCACTTTTTTGCTCTTGGTTTTGCCTTATGTGAGTTTTCTCTCTGAAACTTTGCTTTTGCTTAAAGAACAATGTCGAATCTCTCTGTTCATGTGTGTCTGCTCTTCTAAATTTCTCTGTGTTGTCTGAGTGTTGAATTTCTCTACTAATATGTCTGCTGTGTTGACTTTCTCATTAGTGAGTGTCGTGTAGAGTTTCTCTATTAATATGTGTCTGTTGTACTGAATTTCTCTATTAGTGTCTGTTCTGTTGATTTTTTTCTATCAGTATGTGTCTACTGGGTTGTATTTCTCTATCAGTGTGTGTCTATTATGTTGAGTTAATACGTGCCTGTTGTGACAAATTCTTTCAAGTGTCATCTTTTAGGCAGTATCTACTTTACCTTCAATCTAGAGAAGTCTTGCTGGGTCGGGAAGGTAGAAATCTGGCATGGAAGTTCATTTCCTCTAGGGCACTTTGTAATGTTACATGTCAAAACTGTTGGTTCTTGAAAGCAATCTGCGTTTTCAAAATTATTATCAATACGCTTTTCTAACTAAGAGTGTTGTCTTTGACTTTTACAGTTTCCCACTGTGGAGTGCATGGGAAACTGTTTATCTTGCTTGTGTTTCATAGAGTGCTTTTAAAACTGGAAATTCATGTATTTAGTGTCCCAAAAGTTTTCTTTCTTATCTCCACAAAGAGTGCCCACTCTTTCCTGTCGAACTGACTAGGGCTCTGACATCCTTTGTCCTCTGACGTGTCCTTCAGCATATTATCTTTGCCAGTTCTAATCTGAACTTCAATCTGTCCAGTAGGTTTTAAGCCTTACTGTATTATATTTGGCTGTTCCCATCTACAGGGTCTCTGTTATACCCTAAGGTTCTCCTCTAGACTTTTGGTATTCTTCCTCAACAAAATCAACACAAAGTCCTTCCTTGTGATGGCTTATTGGCTCTCTGTTACCGCATTTATGGTAATGGTTCTTTGATGCTGAGTTCTTTTCTCGAGTGGTTCATTATCTTTGAACATGCACTGGACATTTTATTTGAAAACTATGCAAGTATTTTGAAGGCTAAATTGAAATCTTTCTTCAGAGAAGATCAATTTTCTTCTTCCAGGCTTCTGGGAGAATAGCAGTCTAAGATGATCGTAATAGTTTTAGGTTTGTGACTTTGGGAGCCATGAAAAGTGAACTGCAGGATATACAAAGCTTGATTTTCATCCAGTTCATTCTCACTCCTAGACCAAGGAAGGACCTTGAAGCTCCCAGATAGGAGACCATTCAAGACTTACCATGCACACCATTCATAGTGTGCACTAGAGTCTGCCTTTCTGCTGTTGTTTAGATGGCCAGAACTGCACAGCCTTAAGCTCCCCTTCTGAAGATGCCAACCTGTCCTGGGGAAAAGGACACTAACGTTCTGAGTTGAGGGGACTTTAATTCTTCATGGATCAAGACTTGGTAACTTCTGTATCTTTCTAGTACTTCATTACTTCCAAGCTGAAAATGCTGGTGCTTTGTTTAGCAAACTAGTTCTCAGACAAGGCCTTAATTATTTAATTTCCATTTACCAGAAATCCCACATAAAAACAGTTTATACATTACAATACCAACCTTTCATCTACTGCAGGTACATTTCTCATTTTTTTAAACTTTGTGTATATTTACATAGATTTACATACCTAGAGACTGTAGTTTTAATGTATTTAAATCACTTTTCTTTTGTTTGCTTTTTAAAAACTTAATATGTTTCCAGCATAAGATAAGCCATGAACTTACCGGAGCTTTTCTAGCTGTCTCTCTGGTTTTATTTTTTTATATTGAATCTTTGGGTTTATTTTTTTACACAATGTTTGCTTATAACCTCCATTTATTTTATCATCTCATATATGAGATCAGAATCTTATATTGAAAATGGTGCCACCTTTTTTCTAAGGTTTTTGAACTCTGGCTTTATAACATATTAAGCCTTTATAAGTTTCCATTTCGCCACTGATTTGATCTTAGGGGAAGTGCTGTGTTATGGCTGTGATTTGTCCTTACGGTCCTTCCCAGAATGCCATTGTCTAATTTAGGTTTATTTTTTCTGAATAAACATTGTGGCTTATTATATTAGAAACAGAAGGGTTTTTTATTCTTGAAATTTTGTAAAATACAGAAATTTGAAAATAATTGATTTGGCACCTTCACAATATTGATTCTTGCCAGAGGCATGATGTGCCAGCCCCTTCCCGACTTTTTTGGGACTGGTATCTCTGAACTTGAACATCCTCACTCCTTACTCCTGTGCCCCCTTTCATGTTCCAGATGCATCATACCACAAGACTGTTGTATTTTCCGCCTGTTTTTAATATTTCATGTAAAATTTACTTTTATGAGTTTTCAGGTTTCTGTTATAAATAAAGCATTTCCATTATATTTTGTACCAGCTTTGGTGTTAGTAAAATGATTGATATTTGTAAGTTTGGTAAGGAGGGACCACTCAAGACTTTTGGTCAGTTATTTGGGGCTCATCCTTATCATCACTTCTGGCTTACTGTATAAGCTGGTTGCTCTCAAGAAATGATTAAGAACAGCAGTGGTTCTGGAAGAGTTCCTCTCATCCCAGTCATGCAGTGAGAGGTCACTGGGCTTTGCTTCCGAGCGGGGGTAAATGGCATTGTGGCGGTGTGTGGCATTGTGGCAGTGCATGGCATTGTGGTGGTGTGTGGCATTGGTGTGAGGCAAATACTATTCATCACGGCTTCCTAGTGTGCAAGTATTGTGTTGATTTTTCTCATTTCCCTGGTGACTTCTTTTTCCTCTCTAGCTAGTTAATTGCATTGCTTAATTTCCATACAGCCGGGAATTTTCCAGATCTCTCCCGCTGTTTATTTCTGGTTGAACTTGGTTGTGGTTAGAAGACATGCTGTGCTCAGTCAACTTTCAGCAGTCGAGTTTGGCCTTAGCAGAGACAGTCTGCTTCTGTTGCTCTAGACAGTTAATTTTTATTTTCATTTGCTAAGATGATGATTATTAATGTGTGTGGTGCGGGGCATCGAACCCAGTGCCCTGATTCTTGTGAGGCATTCACCCCTGAACAAACTAAGCAGTTTAAAGTATTCCCTGTCCTGTCATTCTCTCGCTAGAGTGGGCTTCATCAAGGTGTTGGAGGGCTGTTTCTTCCTCGAAGTGGTAAGGACAGTCTGTTTTCTTGCTCGTTTAGCCTATTGGCAAGCATCTGTATTGCGGCTCTACTCCTTAGTCCTTCTTAGACTGACTTGTTGGCTTTCAGCTCAGGGCCACTCTCAGTTCTTCAGACCATTCATTGGATCAATGTTCTTTTCTCCATTCACGCATTCATTTATTCTTTTGTGTTCAATTGTTTCTTCTTTATGTTGGAGGAGTTTGCATATACTAAGCACATGCGGTTTGAGTCATACCCAAGACATAATTTACAGGCCGGAAACTGGTTCACAGTTTCTGGGTGGTCCAGCTCCACTTCTCCGGGCAGGAGGTAAAGCAGAGAATCTTGGAGACTATTTACCTCATGACAACCTGGCACCGAAGAGCAGAATCCCACTTTCTGAAGCCCTGCTCTGCAGTAATGCATCTGATTATGAACCCATTGATTGATCAATCCCCTGATGAAGTCTGGGGCCCCATAGCCCAGTTCACTCTCCAAAGTTCCACCTCTGAGTAAAGTTGCCTTGGGCCCAGGCCTTCGACACAAGAGTCTGAGGACACTCCAGGTCCAGGTCGACCATACGCTCGCGCTCTGAGGAATACCCAAGCCCCCCTGCAGATTTGTAGACAGCGGGGCCAGGTCAGGTCTCACGGTCCAGTCTCTTTCCTGGCTGCTGTTTAACCAGAGAACCTGCTGTGAAATTTGAAAGGATCCCATTGCAGTTCAGGATAATTTCCTCGTTCCAAAGTCCACAATCTCATCGGGCTTGCACAGCCTCTCCAGACTGAAGGAAAGCTGCTCGCGTGTTCCAGGGATTGGACTGTCCTCGTTTTGCTGGCCATTATTTGCTTTCCACGTGGCCATGTGGAAACTACAGCTTCATGATAGCATCTCTAACGTGGTGGACTTCAAAGCAGTGGCAGCTTTGCCAGTCTTTTGAGAATCCCTTCCCGTTGCACTCCCGAGCTCATTTGTGTGCATAGATTCAGATGGAAGGCCTGCTGGCAGGGAAGTCTGTTTTCGATTTTCCGATTAAATCTTTGAATGGGAGGGTTATAGGTGTATACACATGTTCATGTGTGTGTGTTGCATGTGTGTATTGAGGACAGGGGCTGACATTGGTTTTCTTCCTCTATCATTCTTGTTGTTTTCTGAGACAATATTTTCACTCACCAAACATGGAGCTCATGATTCTGAGAAATTAGCTGGCCAGCCCAGAAATCCTCCTGTCTCCACCTTCCCTATGCTAGGGTCATGGACGTGCACTGCCACACACAGCTTTTTCTTCTCTTCTCTTTTCTTTTCCCTTCTTCCCCTTCTCCTCCCTCCCCCCTCCCTCCCTCTGACTCTCTCTCTCTCTCTCTCCCTCTCTCCCTCTCTCCCTCTGTCCCTCTCTCCCTCCTCTCTTGTATGTGGATTCTGGGGATCCAGACTCAGGTTTCTTTGCTTGACTACTAAACACCTTATTGACTGAACTGTAGTCTCCCTATCCATGTTTAACCTTCACTATTGAAAGCTGAATTGTTTCTCAATACAAATTTTTGGGCTGATCATTTAGTTTTCTTTAAGTACTATAAAAGCAGAGTAGGTAAAGGTTGGGGAGATGGGTGAGATTTAAGAAGCCGCCATATTAATATTTCTTGATCATATTCCTGGAGGAAGGAAGAACTTGGCAGTGAACTGCTGTGGCTTCCTGTTTCCTACTGTGCAAATCCCCACCTCTCCTCCTTGTACTCAGGCCTGAGCATAACCTGCTGACAGAATCCTTTTCCACTGTGGCCCCCAGTCCGCTGTGTATGTGCAGCAGGGCTTACTTTGCTGTTTTCTATGTGTGTCTTAATCACTTTTCTGCACACCATGTCCATGAAACTCCCTTGACTTGAAAGTGCTTCCCTCTGCCCACCCCCCTTTAGGCCAGGAGTGAGCCAGAGATGTGGCACCTCTGAGACTACTTCTGCCATTTTCTTCATCTCTAGCACAGTCCGTCATCCTCGCTGCTCCATGGCTTCCTGATTACACCATGAATTTGATGGTCTAGTTCTCTGTCCTGCATCTCTGTCTCCTCTCTACTGAGAGTAGCTTTCTACCTACAAGCACACTCAGCCCTCTTACCCTGAGACATTTCTTCTCTGCCCTGACAGTAACATGGGAGGTTTTTCCTTCATAACTGTGTTCCCTGGAAGCAGGCTCCTTTCGATGGCCCCAGAGCTCTCCCCTCCTCCACACACTTCCCCCACGAATGAGATGGGTTTGACCTCTGGAACCTACTTACCCTGCTTTTAGACATGAGGATATCCTCCCGTTCCCATGACCAGCAAGCCTGGTGACCTTTCCTTAGTACCCTCTTGTGTGTTTAACACTATTGGCCACAGCAGCTGCCATGTGAAAATTGTCTAAACTCTGGTCCCCAGGCACTTCGCTATCACAGGTTTCGTGTGTCTTTTGAATTCCTACCTTCTTCTTATTCCTAGCTCACCCTTAAATGTAGCAATTACCCAGGCCTCTGATGTTAGACCTCTTTTTCTCTCCACAACATGTTCTCCTTGACTGGTCATTTATTTACTTTTACAAAAACAGCTCTCACTATGTATTCCCAGATCTCTGCCTCTAGCCCAGACCTCTCTCTAGGGAAAGAAAAGAATGTGCATGTATACTTCATGTATCATAATTTTCAGATTGCTGTATAATCTTAGTAATTATTTTAAATGGCCCTGTAATGTTATGTTAACTGGCTCTGCCATAATTAGCCTAACCATTTTCCTACTGAAAATGACTTGCCCTGAATTTCCAGCTACAGTTCACAGTCCATACATGCATATTGAATTGAGGTTCTTTGGAATGCAAAGTGAAATGATCCCCCCCCCAAAACTAGCTCACTACTCCCATATAAAGACAGGAAACCTGGGAACCTTTGGCAGACTGTCCCTAGGCTTTGTGTTATGTCTCTGTGAAAAGTCCTGCTGTCACTACCTGAGTTACAGGCAGCTTTTCACTCTGACACAGCCCTGAAAAAGCCCTCTGTATGCTCCTCTGTGTATCACCATTACCTTTTCCCCTCCCAATACCTGTGATAGAAATCTGGCAAAAGCAAGAAGGAAAGAGTGCAGCTAGAAAAAGACCTAGAATGTGTCCCTGAGTGACAGCCAGAGAAAGGCTATGAGAACATGAAAGACAGACCAAAAATAGCTTTCAAGAAAACAATGTGACAGAAACAGAAGTAACTTTGAATTCGTGACATCGTAAATATTATAACAAGAGAGAACTTGAGAGAATGAAATGAGATGAAATCAGGAGTAAAAAACTAAGGGAATAAAATAACAACAGCATTCAAAAGCTAATAAATGAAATCAAAACAGTTAGGAGCTTAATGGCTTGAAAATGAAATTGTTGGCATAAAGGAAAAGCATTAGGGAATTACAGACAAAGCCGAACAGAAGAAACCAAAGAATGAAAAGAAGAGTAGAAGAAACGAAATAAAGTAAGTCATTGCAAGGGTGGTCACAATAAATAGTTGACATTAAAGAAAAGAACCTTACCCCAAAGGAAAATGTGCTAGCAAGTATGTTGGGAGATATACTAGAAGAAAAGTTTCTTTAAGTAAGCTAGAAGGCAAAGGAGAATTTGAGGGGAAGAAGTGTTTATTAGATGCTAAGATAGATGCAAATGGAGCCAGTATTACACACCTGCAATCCCAGCACTCAAAAGGCTGAGGCAGGAGGATCACTTAGAGTTCAAG
>NW_026294606.1:22251377-22413877 GCF_007827085.1 Peromyscus californicus insignis | reverse complement strand
CAGGAGATTTTTTTCAGAAATAACAAGGAAATGTAGATATTTAGAAATTCTGTTATTTTCTCTTTCTCTTGAGACAACCTCAGTGTGTGGCCCAAGATGGCCTCAAGCACTCAGTTCACTCGCCTCAGCCTCCTGGGTGCTAAGATTGCAGGCCACCTGCACTTTACAGCCAACTTTCATTTTCTCTACAAAGCCCACATTTTATTGCTTTGATTTAAACAACATAATTTTGAGTATTTCACCTACAGGTTGATTTCTTTGCAATGTCAGGCACCATTTAATTAAAGCAACAACAACAAAACAGTCTAACATGGTGATATAAATAAATAATCCCAGCATTCAGGAGGCAGAGGCAGTAGGATCCCAAGTTCAGGACAGGCTGAGCTACAGAGTAAGATCTGATTTTTAAAATATGAACACTTGAAAACAGCTTCTTCCAGAAAGTATGTGAAATAATAAAATTATCATATGTACCCAGTCAGGACTTTGATGAGACTCGGTGTAGGCAGGGTTTCAGGTCTACGGGCCACCCCTCCTGAGTGACGTCTCATCCTTGCCTGTAGAGTTATTTTAGGCTTTCACTTTTGTGACAGCTCATCGCCTGGCTTTTGGGAAATGGGTGAGGAGACTACTCCCCCTTTGGGTGATCATCATTTCTCAGTTAGTCACCCTTGTCTGGTAGCTCAAAGAGTGCCACAAGCAAGTCATGACTTGTTGTGTGTATCTTGAGGGGGAGCCAGTGAGGGAAATGTCACTTCATAAAAGGTTGCCTAGAAGAATACAAAAGGCTTGCTCAGCACAGCTCTGTAGAAAACAGCCGGTACTTCATGCTGCTTCACTACAGTGCGGGAGTGGTGCGCCTGCCTTCCCATCATGCCCCTGGGGAGGAGAGGGGTCTACAGTGGAGTCAGCATCTTCTCTTCACTCAGTATATCTGTGAGAGCACATACATGCATGTCACAGCAGGTATAGAACATATATGTAAACTGCCATCATCATAAAAGACAGTGAGTATTACAGTGTGATGGGTTTTTTTGTTGTTGTTGTTTTATTTTATTTTTTTGAACATAAAAACATTTTATGTACAACTGCAGGAGAAATAATAGATAGTTTGAACATAAAAACAGGTTATAATTTAAAAGTCCAGGATTATTTTAAACAGTAAACTATTTTCTCTGTAGAAAATAGTATAAATGATAACATTTCCCAATAAGCTCTTTTAAGCCAAATGATAGCTGAATTATACATATAAATATTGATTAGATTCTGAGATACAGAAGAGACCTATCTTCATCTGTTCAGAGAGTTATGTTTTACTTAAGTTGTGTAAGTGAGATTCCTATTCATCTTCCCCTTCACTGTTTGATTTACGGCAGACATTTTTCTATAGGCTAATCCATAATCTAAAAAGACTTTACCCCCCCACCCCGAAAGTACAGCCAGCATATTCTTTCATCAGTATGATACAGTACAAATTCTTATCCTAATAGTGAAATGTTTCACTAAAACTTTCCCAGTGATTGAGTAAAACCAAAACTTATTATAAGCCACAGTCATCCTAGGGTCCTCCCCCACTAGGTAGCCTCTCTGGATCTATGAGTTGTAGTCTGATTCTCCTTTGCTTTATATCTAGTATCCACTTATGAGTGAGTACATACCATGTTTGTCCTTCTGAGTCTGGGTTACCTACTCAGGATGATATTTTTTAGTTCCATCCATTTACCTGCAAGTTTCATGATGTCATTGTTTTTCTCTGTTGAGTAGTACTCCATTGTGTATATGTAACACATTTTCTTAATCCATTCTTCAGTTGAGAGGCATCTAGGTTGTTTCCAGGTTCTGGTTATTACAAATAGTGCTGCTATGAACATAGTTGAGCATGCATCTTTGTGGTATGATTGAGCATTCCTTGGGTATACGCCCAAGAGTGGTATGGTTGGGTCTTGAGGTAGATTGATTCCCAATTTTCTGAGAAACCGCCATACTGATTTCCACAGTGGTTGTACAAGTTTGCACTCCCACCAACAGTGGAGGAGTGTTCCCCTTGCTCCGCATTTTCTCCAACATAGACTGTCATTAGTATTTTTGATCATAGCCATCCTCACAGGTGTAAGGTGGTATCTCATAGTCATTTTGATTTGCATTTCTCTGATGACTAGAGATGTAATGTTTTGGTCCAGCATGAATTTCAAATATGTACATTGTGACAGTTACGTGAAAGCAATGAATTAAAATATTTGGCTTTTCTAAAATAGGTAATATATAGAGAAATAATTTCTGTTTATATGCCCAGAGATCTGACAAATCGAAAACAGATTAAATCATAGTGAATAATCATTGTAGTGACTAAATGCATAATAGTTTAGAGAAATTTTGGACAGTTCATGACATTTAAACTGATTTGCTTCCAGAGCAGTTTAAAATGAGATCAGTGTCTTCTTTTCTTTACTGTAGTGGGTTTTACTTGTCTATCTGTCTCTGTATGTCCACTTGACTTTTATTCCTCATACATTCAAAGAAACATATGGAGTGAATATTTTGCTCAGTTATGTCGATGATTTTTATTAAACCAAGAGCCATCACAATCTCAGGACTTTCTCATGTCCTTGGCAAGAAACCACAAATGAGTGTTTCTTTAATTTTGTAGCTTTCTGTCCATTGATGCAATCTCTGTGGTTACAAAACTTCCTGATCCCACTGACCACTATATCATGACCACCAGAGGTGTGGGAGTCTGCCAGAATCCAGCTCTGACTTGTCGAACAGTTCTTGCTTGCAGGGAGGAAAGAGGAATGAGGAATTATTAGAAATATAGACAGAGACAGAGAGAAAGACAGAGACACAGGATAGCTTCAGGAAGGCCCTGGGTCAATACCCAGCTGCCTTGAGGTTTATCCCAAAGGGCTTTTTATACAATTCCAATGGCAAAAGACTTCCTTCTTTCAAGATCAAAGCACAGTGTACAGCCAAGTGTAGACCTTTCAAAACACCTGGTAACCACACCCTTGGCCAAATTGTGCCATTATGCAGCCCTACTGTGTAGTGGGTAGCCATTCCAGCTATGATCTGGAAGTTCCAACCCCCATTGAGACTTCAGCAACTGTCACGCCTACAAGGCAGGGCCAAGGGAGGCGCCTGGAGACCCGAGATCTGAATGAGCGAGCGCTCTCTCAGTTCTGGGACCTTGGACGGTGAAGGTGGGCCAAGCAGAGCTCCAGAGAACACCGCTGGACTGTGATACACCTTCCCCAGACCCCGCGACCTACCTATCCCTTAATTTGTAAGTTACACCATTAAATAAATCTCCTTTTAACTACGTGGAGTAGCCTTAATAATTTCACCAATATCTGGTGCCCAATGTGGGGCACGAACCCACGACCCTGAGATTAAGAGTCTCATGCTCTACTGACTGAGCTAGCCGGGCCAAAGCTTCTCCCAAGCCTCCTAGGCCGGCCTCAAACTCGGGATCCTCCTACCTCTGCCTTCTTCAGCAAATCCTACTGGCATGCATCACCACAACCGGCAACGTATAGCTGGGGCCCATAAGGCCCTAGCCAAGTAGCTTTTTCAAGAATTCCATAGTCTCAATAGGGGTTGGAACTTCCAGATCAAAGCTGGAATGGCTACCTACTACACTGCTGGGTAAAGCAAGCTCAGATTCTCTGACCTTGAGTAAGGTCTTACTAGGGAGCCTCTGTGGGCACTCACTCACTTACAGAGGTATATTTACTAATTCGTTACTACACAGTAGCCTTTTTGCTCATGCAAATATCAGCATCCCTTGTCCAGAGCTTGTAGAGCTTGCAGTTAATGGTTGGGAGTGTGGTAAGTCAGATACCCCTGTAGGAAGGTTGGATATTCTTCTTTGCTTGGCCAGCCTGCTCAGAATGTAGTGTCAGTAGTCTGCAGATATGTGAGCAATGGGGAAGGATTATCCACTTGTGAAAGGTCTAGCTCCATGATGTGGGTTCCTCCAGAAAGGGGCAGAATGTTCCAGAAACACCCAGCATGATCTCTGTAATAGTGTTTCTGTAGGTTTTGACTGGGTACCTTCTTAAAATGTCCAGAGTGTGGACCTGGCTCTGGCTCTGTTAAAGGAGGCTTTGGCTCTCTTGATAGTAACCACATTTGTTAAACAATTATGGCAGGTATACAATTTTACCAACCTGTGTTATTTTTTGTCTTAACAGAAATCCTAGAGGCTGGTGTTAAAGGAGCCTCTGAGTCTCTCAAAGGTGTGAAACGAAAAAAGGTTGTTGCTGAGAATCACCTGAAAAAAATACCAAAATCCCCCTTGAGGAATCCTCTTCAGACAAAACACAAGCAAAACACAGAAGAGTCATCGCTCAGTGTTGTCCAGAATGCATCAGAGGCTCATAAGAAACACAACTGTGTCCCTGCTAAAAATGGGAAGCAATGTACCAAGCAAAATGGAGAAACACTTGGGATGACTGCTGAGGCCTCGAAATCTGAAGACTCGGTCTCCCCAAAGAAGGCCTCATTTCCTCACCATCGGTCAGAGCTGCGGAGATGGAGGTCGGAAGGCTCAGACCCAGCTAGGCTCCGTGGTCCTGATGGACAGCGGGACTCCAGCTCCTCACCTAGTAAATCCAGGACTGACAATAGTGAATGTAGCTCCCCTTGCTGTAGCACCACGCCCCTCTCCTATCCAAGTACTGCCTTCGATGTCTTACTGAAAGCAATGGAGCCAGAATTGAGCACCTTGTCACAGAAGGGCTCGTCTTGTGCAATTCAGACAGAAAAACTGAGACCAAATAAAACTGTACGATCCCCTTCTAAATTAAAGAACAGTTCCCTGGACGCCCCAAATCCTACTTCCCAAGAAATGGTTGGCGAATCACAGTGTTCTCCGTGTCCCTCATACCCGGTACATGTGGCCTCAGCTGAGAAGAGTGAGCCAGTGGCAGCCCAGTCTGTTTCTCACCTGTATAACCCACACGACCACCTTGTTCCCAAACCTCGCCACCAGAATCAGCAGCTTCCGGGACGTCTGGGCTTAACAGGCTCGCTGACAGATCTGCACGCCCATGAGAACACTAAACTTGAACCCGTCTATAATATAGCAATGACATCAGCTGTAGGTCTCACTACTCCTTCCAGTAGAACTCAGGTTACTCCTCCACACCAGCAAATGGATTCCGTGTCCCCTTCGTCAGTGAGCCCCACCAGCTCCACGCAGTCACCCCCAGGGCCAGTTTACAGCTCAACCCACGTCACTTCTGCTGTCAGTCAGAGTGTGGAGCAAATGTGCAATCTTCTTCTGCGAGATCAGAAGCCTAAAAAGCAAGGCAAATACATCTGTGAGTACTGCCATAGGGCATGCGCCAAGCCCAGTGTGCTGTTAAAGCACATCCGCTCTCACACTGGTGAGCGGCCCTACCCCTGTGTGACCTGTGGGTTCTCATTCAAGACTAAAAGTAATCTATATAAGCACAAAAAATCCCATGCACACACTATCAAACTGGGTCTCGTCTTACAGCCAGAGGCTGGTGGATTGTTCCTGTCCCAGGAGTGCCCCAAAGCACTTAGTGTCCATTCAGATGCTGAAGACAGTGGTGAGAGTGAGGAGGAGGGGCCTGGAGGCGGGAGGCAGAATGACCCTGGGGTCATGGACCTACAACCTGTGCAAATAATGAAGACGATATCAAATCCTGAAGCTTTACCCAAATCTATTTCAAGCAGTTCAGATCATGTGGTCAGTGGCTTCTCTTCACAGGACAGACCTTCGGAGTCACAAGCCCTGACAGAGTTACCCAAAGTTGTGGTCCACCCCGTAAGTGTTTCCACACTCAGAACTGACGGTCCGCAGGGGGCCAGTCCCAAGCCTGAACTTCCTAGCACACAGAAGCAGAAGGACCTTCATGTTGCAAACGTACTGTCACAGCCAGCCGGTGTATCTTCCCTAGAGACAGATGAGAAGTTCCACCAGAAAGGGGATGTGATTCAGTCAGAAGGGAAGCAGGAGCCTCACGGTGGGACAGCACATGCGCAGCTGCAGAGGCAGCAGGCCACAGACGACCCCCAGGAGCAGCAAGGAAAGCTGCTCCTGAGTCCACGGAGCTTAGGAAGCACAGATTCTGGCTACTTCTCACGTTCTGAAAGTGCTGATCAAGCTGTGAGTCCACCGACGCCATTTGCCAGAACTTTTCCCGTTGTGGATCCAGACCCAGCTAAGAACAGTGGACCTCCAGGGCCTCGAATCAGCGCTCCAGCACCTACGGCTTCGGCCACTGTCGAGAAGTCATCAGTTTTAGCAGGCCAGATGCGCCCACCCTTGGCAAGCAAAACTCTGGAGGAAAGGATTTCAAAGCTGATCTCTGACAATGAAGCCCTAGTCGATGATAAGCAACTGGATAGTGTGAAACCCCGGAGAACCTCACTTTCCAGACGGGGAAGCATTGACTCCCCCAAATCATACATATTTAAAGATTCCTTCCAGTTTGACCTAAAACCAATGGGTCGGAGAACAAGTTCCAGCTCTGATATACCAAAGTCCCCGTTCACCCCGACTGAGAAGTCAAAGCAGGTGTTCCTCTTGTCCGTTCCTTCCTTGGACTGCCTGCCTATTACGAGGAGTAACTCCATGCCAACCACAGGATATTCAGCAGTCCCTGCAAATATAATCCCTCCCCCTCCTCCTCTAAGAGGAAGCCAGTCATTTGATGATAAAATTGGCACCTTTTATGATGATGTTTTTGTGTCAGGACCCAACCCGTCCATGCCCCCGAGCGGACATCACCGTCCCCTGGTCAGACAGGCTGCAGTGGAAGACTCTTCAGCCAGTGAGAATCACATGCTGGGCTCTGGACAGTCTGTGGATGAGAACTGTCAAGGATGCCCAGCCACCAGTGAGCCCGGGCCAGTGCAGAGCAAAGCAGCCCAAGCCCCTCACCTGGAAAAGAAGAAGTCCCATCAAGGACGTGGGACCATGTTTGAGTGTGAAACCTGTCGAAACAGGTACCGGAAACTGGAGAATTTCGAGAATCATAAGAAATTTTACTGCTCGGAGTTACATGGGCCCAAAACAAAGGTAGCCATGAGAGAGCCGGAGCACGGCCCTGCGCCTGGTGGGACACAACCCCAAGTTCTCCACTACAGAGTTGCTGCTCCCACGGGTGTGTGGGAGCAGACACCCCAGATAAGGAAGAGGAGGAAAATGAAAAGCGTAGGCGATGATGAGGACCTGCAGCCCCGCGAAAGCAGGACATCTCCAGAAAGCGCTGAAGTCCTTCAGCTGCGGCCTGCCCCGGGCTCTGCTCCCAGCCCATCCAAACACGCCACTGCCACAGCAGGTGACCAGGCACACAGGGGCGTCCAGCTGCAGAGCTCTCCTGTTCAGCTTGTGGCCAGAGTCCCCGAGCAGGCCCTGCACCTAAAGCAGTGCCCTGTGGTTGAACAGCAGCCCAATTCTGCAGCTCAGGACAAGATGGAGGTGAAGAGGCAAGGGGGTGGCATCTCTGTCATCCAGCACACCAACTCCCTGAGCAGGCCTAGTTCATTCGACAAGCTGGATCCCCTGGAAGGAGGCACCACCTTTTCCTTACAGGAGCTAGGCAGAACCGGGATGCCTGGGGCTCTGAAAGTGATAGGGATCTCCCCAGAGGAAGGCCACCCATCTCGGGATGTCACACATCACACAGCACTGTCACATGCTCTTAGAGGAGAGCCACGGGAAAGTTCTAGAAAGATTCTAAGTGAGCGGTATGTGTTAGGGCAGCCTTTGAGACTGGTCCGGCAGCACAACATCCAGGTCCCAGAAATTCTGGTCACCGAAGAGCCAGACCGGGACCTGGAAGCCCAGGGCCATGACGAAGAAAAGTCAGAGAGGTTCAGTTGGCCTCAGCGCAGTGAAACCTTATCAAAGCTGCCAACAGAGAAGCTGCCACCCAAAAAGAAAAGGCTCCGGCTGGCTGAGATAGAGCATTCTTCAACCGAGTCAAGCTTCGATTCCACTCTCTCCCGGAGTCTCAGCAGAGAAAGTAGCTTATCCCATGCATCCAGCTTCTCGGCCTCCTTAGACATAGAAGATGTTTCTAAAGCAGAGGTACCCCCCAAAATCGATTTTCCAAATAAAGCAGAGTTCCTTTTGATTCCACTGGGCTCGAACACACTGAGTGTCCCTGGAAGTCACCGGGAAATGAGGCGTGCTGCATCAGAGCAGATCAGTTGCATGCCCACGTTGATGGAGGTCTCTGATTTCAGAAGTAAGTCATTTGACTGTGGGAGCATTACTTCTTCTCAGGCATCGGCGGCAGCATTTGTTGAATCACAGCCCTCCAACTCCCCATCTGGTGTTGGAGGCACCGGACATGTGCCCCTTTTGGAAAGGAGGCGGGGTCCCCTGATCCGGCAGATATCTTTAAACATAGCTTCTGATAGTCACCTGTCTCCTGTTAGTGCATCATCTTTCCAAAATACTGCTCTTCCAAGTGTGAATGCAGTGCCGTTTCAGGGTCCGAGGCTTCCCGATGTGTCTTCCGCTGAGCTTCCTGCACATTCTGTGCACTCCCAGGCCCTGGTTAAGGATCTTCAGCCAGAAATGTCAAGTTCTAGCTCTACCAACACCTTTCCTCCTCAACAGCTTTTTGGTGTCCATTTATTAAATAAAACTCATGCACCCCTTAGTCACCAAAACACAGCACTGTCTCTGCCAGCATCTGCACAGGGCGGCAAACCAGGTGCGCATCCCAACGTGTGTGTGTCTTCTACAGGCGAGGGTAGCTTTGCTCCTAAGTACCAGCTTCAGTGTCAAGCATTCACTTCTGGCCAGGGTTGCTCTTCTCTCTCTCCTTTGCATTCTAATCAAGTTCTTCCAGATCAAACCGGAGCAGATCCGGGGGTAGCTTCAGTAGCACTGTCAGCCAAACTAGTCGATCCTGTATCTAAACCCTGTTCTCTGCCATCACTGGAGCTCAGGCCACCAAACGATCAGGTGCAGAAGGGACCGCCATCCTTCATGCTGCCAGTGCCCCAACAGAGTAATGTTCCTATGTACTGTTTTGCCACTGTCACATCTCTGCCACAAATCTTAGTAACCCATGATCTGTCCAACATGCCAATTTGCCAAGCTAATGAAAGTATAGTGCCAGTCAACGAAGAACAAAATTCCATGCCAAAATCACAGAACCATCTCCAAAGTGCATTGCCAACAGCAGAGAAAGATCTTGCATGCAAGAATGTTCTTCCAGAGATGGGCCAAAACACATCCGTTTCAGAATCCTTGACCACAGTTCAGAAGACGTCTGTTGGTAGACTCTCCCCACAACAAGAATCCTCAGCCTCAAGTAAAAGGATGCTTTCCCCAGCAAACAGTTTAGACATTGCCATGGAAAAGCATCAGAAGCGGGCCAAAGATGAGAATGGAGCAGTTTGCAGCGCCAACATTAGACCCTTGGAGCTGCCGAGTTCCGGAGCTGGTGAGGGCACTAAGCAGAAGAAGCCGGTCCTGGTCAGGCAGCTGTGTACCATGGAGCCCCTTGAAGGAGGGCCACTAGAGCAGGACGCGTTTTCTGCACCTGAAGGGAGCTGCGAGACTGCCAGTTTGACACAGGAGGATTTGTCATCAGGACCCTCTACGTTTGTAGTCACAGACCGTGTCATTGAACTGCAGGAGGTTAAAAATACCAAGTCATCCACATCGCTGACTCCTACAGTGCAAAATTCGCCTGTCCCTTTGGAAAGTGCCTGTGTTTTGCCTTTGAAATCTATGGACAACAACCAGGAAAAGGAGTCAGCAGGGCTTAAACATCAAGAGAACAAAGCCGACACCCAAGGGCAGAGTCAGCTTTCAATCCCTGGTCTTTCATTGTTAAGCAGTTCAGACACTCAGCCATCATTCCCCAGCCTCAAGACTGCAACCAGCTTTACATGGTGTTACCTGTTAAGACAGAAGTCATTGCCCTTGTCTCAGAGTAGCCAGAAAACTTCAGCCTACACTGGATGGACAGTGAGCTCCAGTAACCCCAATCCACTTGGTTTGCCTACAAAAGTTGCTCTTTCTCTTCTTAATTCTAAACAGAAGACTGGAAAGTCACTGTATTGCCAAGCAATAACCACCCATTCAAAATCAGATTTAGTGGTCTATTCAAGCAAGTGGAAAAACAACTTAAGCAAGGTACTTGAGATACAATTTATCTTCAGATGTGGTTTGTGCAAATTAGTTGCAGTAAGTCTTAGTACCTTTAAGTGTCTTACTTACAATAAGTATTTTAATTTTGAATGACAAGTTGTACTATGTCATTATTAGAGGGGAGGTGACGTTGTCCCCAGGAGTCACTGGGAAGAATTGCCTACAGTTCTGGCAGTGATTCTGTCTGTAAATATTTTGCAAGCACTGACTTCCTTGGGCACTGGTTGTTGGTTTGTTTTTGGTTTTCCCTTCAGCTGACTCTACTCAATGGGAGTTAGGATTTTGATTTTTCTCCTCATTGAGGAGTTGTTAGCAGAGAGAAGATCGTGGCTAATTTGGAAACACCAGCCTGTAGGTTACCAGAGGTGGCTGTATTCTGTTGTGAACTGTACAAAGCACCAATAACACTTGTCCTTTGCCTCCTGTAGACTGATCTGCTCTCACCATGCCCACTGTGGTGTTCTAAGTAAACTGAGAGCCACTAACTACTGCCAAAAAGATGCATAAAAGAACTCATGCCTGGATTATTTGATTTGGTCAAGATTTATAGAATAGTCATGACATTATAATTTAGAGCAATGTGTTGAATTCTCATAAGAATTGTTGGCTTTATAAAATGGGGAAATCATTTAAGCAGTTAAATAAATAAGTATTACATTAGACTCTGGTCATTCAGAATTATGAACTCTTGACTTCTGCAAGCTCACAAGCATATAGTACTGATCTGTAAGCATTTATGAATCTATCCACATGAAATATTTGTGGTACTAGCATTTCAGTAGAAGTTTGCATAGTTCTAACATGGCTGTTCTGTGGAGTCATGGATACAGGAAGGCATCCAAGGTGGTGTTACTTCAGTGGGGTCGACGGTGATGATAATAGCGATAGATACTTTAGACAAATGAGGTTTTTTTAATTAGTAGATATTTAAATCATGTGAAAATGAGAAGAAATTGGTTGAGTTAAAGACTGCAGGGACTCTGGCATGGCCTGGAAGTTTTTGTAAGAAGTTTGGAGTTGACAACACAGGTAAAAACCAAGGCTGTACATGGTGATGCATAACCATCCATGCCAGGGAAGGAAGCCGCAGCCACAGACTGAGAGTTTTTGTTGTTGGAACTTCTTAGACCCCAGGTTCCCTAAACTAGAGCCTTAGTTGGGCCATACCTCCCCATGAGAATGTAAGCAGGTCTTGGTTTATATTCGTAATGTCCCAGTGAACATGGTTCTCCCAGGCCGGAGCTGTAACTCAGTCTTGAGCATGTGTAAGATATGCCTTTCCAGGCCAGGCAGTGGTGGCGCACGCCTTTAATCCCAGCACTCGCTAGGCAGAGCCAGGCGGATCTCGGTGAGTTTGAGGCCAGCCTGGTCTACAGAGTGAGATCCAGGACAGGCACCAAAAAAAAAAAAAAAAAAAAAAAAAGATACTTCTTTCCGTCTAGAACCCAAGGGGAGAGTTAAAAGGCCTTGGAGGAAGTCCTGGCACTATGTACTTAGATTTCAATTTTCTCAGTGGAAACAGCAGGTGGAAGATCTGTCCAGAGGTCTGTCAGCTTGCAGGAATGATTGTGATTGCTCAGAGGGAGGAGAATGGAGAGGCGATGAGGAAAGTCTTCTCAGGAAACAGAGAGAAATTGTTCCTAGGAGGAGAGCCCCGGAGGGCAATGGTAGCCAGCACAACTCAAAAGACTGTTTCAAGAGTTGTTAAGAGTAGTGACGTCCTAGGAAGATGAGGCGAGAGCCTGTGCTCTGCACATTTGGTCTCTGGAGACTTGAATCCATGAACAAGTGGCTCGGGAGGCCTGGGCACCTGACTGTTGTGTAGAACCCATATGGTGGCACATACGGATTCCAGGTGGAAAGGAGCAGATGTTAGAAAGCGAAAGCAAAAGCAGTTTCCGCAGTTTACAGGGGATGCCCTGGAGCGCACAAGCTCACCAGAACTGTTGAAATGGCTGTGTGAACCACCTAAGTCGCTGCTGTCTTTAGCAAGTAGGAGCTGGGTTTGATGGTAGGAAAGTGAGCAAAAGTACAGGGAGTTGGAGGTTGAAGCATGCTCTTGGCAAAAAGAGCTTGCCTAACACATGTTGGTTCCAGTTCCTATCTCTTAAATGCCTGCCCACCCCCCAAAAGGAGGAATTTCATATTGAAAAGAAGGTTAAGAAAGACCATCGCTAAAGGGGTAAGGTCAGCACCAGGACTGTGTGTGTTCTGCTTTGTGGAGAATCTGGTCTGCTTGCCTCCTGGGGGGTGGAAGGAAACGGGGGGGGGGGGGGGGGGCATGTCAGTAATCGCCATTCTCCCCTTCTGTGGAGTGGCCAGCAGCCTTTGCTTTCCACTGCCATAGTCAGGACTGGGCTCCCAAGCACTCTTCCAGTGCACACAGCCACTCCTCCACGATGCACATTCTCTGGTGGAAGGAAGTCACTTCCGTCTTGCTGAGTCCCACTGTAGGAATGGAACTCTTCCTGGCGGAAGTTGTGCCTCTTGTGAAGGCAAGGACGGGGCCTGTAGCTTTTGCTGTTAGCACTTTGCTTTGACTGGGTGGCACAGCCCTATGAAGTCTTGTGTACAGCTTAAGGCGGGGTTCCCTCTAGGGTAGCTACACGTGCTTTGTCATTTTGATGCGTGTTTACCTTTTCCAAAGATCTTATTGTCAGCCCCCACTCTGACTTAGGCTTGACCTGACTTTCACGCTAACCATTGTTTGGTTTTCGTGAGCTATTCTAGAGGGGGAAGCCATGTTCCGCTTCAAAGGAATGGGAGAGAGGCAGGCTGGAGAAAGGGAAGTGGGGCTTCTGCTCCACCTTGGTGGCTCTCCCACGTTGAAGGGTTTTAGTGGTGTCCTTGAGGGACCTGAGACTGTATGGTATCCAGAGGTGCTTTCCATCTCCCAAGAAATAGCTCTTTAAGAAATAGACTTGGCCGGGTGGTGGTGGCGCACGCCTTTAATCCCAGCACTCGGGAGGCAGAGCCAGGCGGATCTCTGTGAGTTCGAGGCCAGCCTGGTCTCCAAAGCGAGTTCCAGGAAAGGCGCAAAGCTACACAGAGAAACCCTGTCTCGAAAAACCAAAAAAAAAAAAAAAGAAATAGACATAACCGGGCAGTAGTGGTGCACACCTTTGATCGCAACATTCATGAGGCAGAGGCAGGTAGATGTTTCTGAGTCTGAGGCCAGCCTGGTCTACAGAGCGAGTTCCAGGACAGCCAGGGCTACACAGAGAAACCCTGTCCTGAAGGAAAAAAAAAAAAAGAAAGAAAGAAATAGACTTAAACTGCGGTACAGGTGGCCAGTAAAGCATAAAGACTGTTTAGTCTGTTAAAGAAGGCTTTCCGTCAACTTCCTGAACCCCCAGGGAAGGCAGTTGGTTCACTTGAGGTATCATGGACTGTGGTGGGAGACTGGAGGAAAGGGAACAGATGGCCTTGACTTCTGCTGCCCCTTTGGAGTCCACGTCATTGAGCTGACCACTTGTCTGTACTCTGTTATGTTAATTGCTAGTGAAACATTATGGTGTTTGTGTTTCCAGTTTAATGAAATTAGTTTCTCTTTTTGTTTTTTCCCTTTCAGAGAGCAATAGGTAATCACAAGTCCTCAGTAGTTGAATTCAGCAATAAAGATGACTCTGAAATTAACAGTGAGCAAGATAAAGAAAATTCCTTAATCAAAAGTGAACCAAGAAGAATTAAAATATTTGATGGAGGGCAAGTACATATTTCATTCTTAAATGTACATTTAAACTCCCCTTTTAAATGTACATTTGCTGTCATGTGAACGCAGACCCGGCCGTGGTGGTTTGATTTAAAGGTTTCTTACTAACAGAATCTTCCTGACAGCACATGTTAGTGTTCTCTTAAGTAATTCCATTTTCATAGAAGAAATGATGGCTAGGAAAAAATGTAGATCCGGAAGTCCTGTGAGAATAGCTTCAGAGTGAACCTGACTTCCACATGGACTTGCAGCATGGAATGGCTTGGGAAATTTCTCGAAGAGAGATGGGTATTGCCTTTTGCTGTCTTCCTGTTTTAGTTCAAGAGTAATAAATACGCTGTGAGAGCTGGTGTCAGTTATGATGAGAAAAACAAGCTACAAGAGCCAGTGTCAGGCAAAGCTTGATAATAGTTCAGAGTTTACAGTCGCTGTGTGGAATTTAGCAGTGAAAAAAACCCTTTCAAACTGCATCTTAAAATTGTGGAAATATTTAAGAATTAAACGTCACATTGAATGACTAAAGTAGAATTAACTGTCAGAACTTGAGGTGTGATGCAGAACTGGGAATCTTCTTTCTTAAATATACATAAAATCATTGTAGATTGTGTATAAAAGTTGTGCTTTATTTTTTAGGTTGAGGTTTCATCAATATTTTCTCAAAGACACAGTGTCCAATTTTCCTGCTCATTTCTCCCTTTAAATTAGATACAAGTCAAATGAGGATTATGTGTACGTCCGAGGCAGGGGACGAGGAAAGTACATTTGTGAAGAATGTGGAATCCGTTGTAAGAAACCTAGCATGTTAAAGAAACACATACGAACCCACACAGATGTCCGCCCCTACCATTGCACATACTGTAACTTCTCCTTCAAGACGAAAGGTATGCCATGCTTATTGCTGTGGGCCTCCTGTGTCTTTATACAGGAGGCCATGGTCCGGCTACATGTTGTCTCTGTCAAGGATAAATGGCGTCCATGGGCTAAGTTACAGCTCGTAGTGTGTGTTCTCTATGTTTCTAGACCCTTTGAGGAAAATACTTCTAATTACAGGGTTTCAGAATATCCATAAGTAAAAGTAATCGGCTGTTTCTTTTTATATTTTACTCCCCGAAATACAGTTCCTTAACAATGACTAGCAGATTTTCAGAATACTAATTTTGGGGCTGAAGAAGGAAAATGTTTTGTGATCACAAGTAAATTCATTTGGGTTCCAAAAGATTCAAGAAGAGTTTTAAATAATAATCAGAAAAAAAATTTTGTAATCACTCACTTTATTATCTAATTTTAGCCATAAATAGCCATCGTTTATGATAAACTTTAATCCAAATTATATTAAATTTCAGATTTAAAGTTTTTAAACATTTCTACTATTAAATGTTTTATTGACTCTCAGAAATCGTCATTAAAACTATACTTAGCGTGCTTCTGTTTTATGTTTATTTAAAGCATAAGCCCTCATGACGAAGTAATTTCACCCCACACAGGTTTCCTGTTATGTGTAATGAATATACTGTTATAAAATGTTTACTCCTTGTTCACAGATAATTATGTAACAGTCATTAAAGATGACAATTTCATGCACTGTCCTTTACAAAATAGGACTTTCTTCAGCAAAGCAGTCTAACCATGGGGGATGCCTGACTTACATAGCAGGGTCCGTAAAAAATGATCATTTTCTTGAGACTTCCTTTTGAGTTCCTTTATTGTTTTTGCGCTGTTGTACTGGCTGTCGTTATAGTTCTTTGATAAAGATTAATCATCTCTTTAGCCTGTTTGGGTGCATTTCTGGCTCAGATTTATTGGCATTTAAAGAAAGTTACAACTGTAGCAACTGAGTGTGTTTACATTAGCTCAGACAACAGATGAGTCTTAAGGAGGATCATAGGGAAACGAAGTACTCTTCAGAAAGTTTGGAACAGTTCTGCAGAGTTTCAAGTGAGTCTGGGGGTGAGAGGAGTCCTCAATCATGGGCTAGTGATGTAGGCCCTCCTTTCCCTGGAGATGGTCAGGGAGGCAGCAGTCAGGGTGAGTCCTCAGTAGTGCCGGGAAACGAGGGCCTTTTAACCAATTTTCTGCTTTCATTGGTGGTCACTGTGACTTAAGAAGTATCTGCTAATTTGCGATGTGAGAACAGGAACATGTATCAAGGCTAACCTTAATAATAAAACAATTGCACATATGTAGCAGTGTTGGTGAGATGATCAAGGTATAACCTGAAATGAATACATCCTACACATGTAAATGCATAGGTTTTGTTTTTTAAACTATTTAGGGAGGTGATCAATAAAGTAATAGATCAAACTGTGAGAGAATATGTATACTAAAAACTTAAATTCCCAAATCTGCCCAAGCACAGCTCTATATTAGTTTCTTAGCACAGACCTTGCTCTGTCTGTCAGTCTGTCTTGGGAACCAAAGCTCTTTGAAAGAGAAGGACTAGTGAGCCTGCTAATTTGTTTTCGGTATTGTTACTACTATGGAAGCATTTTGACTTGGATAGGGAGATCTCAGCCACAGCGAAGTGGCTTTTAACCACTTGTTTATTTGTTTACTTTTTAATGACACTCTTACAGAAAAGCAGAGGTTTATATAATAAATCCCAGTTTGCCCTGTGTATCTTAATGACTCTTCACATTCTGCCATATGTTTTGTGTAATGTAAATGTCAGCCACAGGAAGAGCATTTAAACCCAGTGTTATCTACGGGATACACCTGGCAGCAGCTAATGCCTCTTAGAAATCACACGCTTCAGAAGCATCTTCGGCTTGGACTTCTTAAGCACTTGGCTTTGGGATGCTGTGTGGTTGTTTGACAAGAATATACCTGATAGTGCCAGAATTGGCATGTACAGCTGTGGCCAATTTCACAAACTCTGCATTTATCAAGAAATTGAAGCTGTATAAATCCAACAGATTTGCATGGGCTTCTAATGCAAGCCCAACTTTTGGAATGAGGATTCCAAAATTTTAAACATTTCTAATTTTTCCTTGCCCCCCAAATTCCATATTTAAATTTTGTCCTGTGTTTTCTCAAGAGAGATAGCGTGCCCTTGGCTGGCAGTGTTTTCAGGTATCGTACCATCCACTCAGGATGGCTGGGGGTCTCGGGAGACCCCGTGCTGCTCTCTGTCACCCGTGGTCACTCCAGGCAGGTGTGCCCTGTGGACCTGAGATACTCACACAGATGGCCAGTCAGCTGCCAGAGCAGGTAGCCTAGAGCCGCTCCGGACACATTTGCTCAGCACAGGAGGTCACAGTGCCGAGTGGGTTCTCTCTTTTGTGCTCCACACATTGCTGTTAATGATGCTCAAAAGCAACCCAGAATAGTCATCAATAATCAATAATCCAAACTTTAAAACTGTGAATGTTCAGGTACCAGAATAAAGGAGAAACTAAAAACCAGAATGGTAGGGAGATTATTAAAACATCATAGGGGGGTCAAAGTTAAAACATCATAGGGGGGTCAAGGTTAAAACATTGGGGGGGTCAAGGTTAAAACATCATGGGAGGGTCAAGGTTAAAACATCATATGGAGTCAAAGTTAAAACATCATAAGGAAGCCAAGGTTAGAATATCATAGAGGATCCAAGGTTAAAACATCATGGGGGGGGTCAAGGTTAAAACATCATAGGGGGGGTTAAGGTTAAAACATCATAGGGGGGTCAAGGCAATATTCATGCCAGCAGGTCTGGGATTTAATGCCTGTCAGGGCCCCTAAAGTACACCTGACTCTCCTTCCCATTGACTTTGGGCCATATGGGAAATAAGCAATTGAAAGTGTTCTGAAATGAATGACATTGATAAGGTCCCAGGTAGAAAACTCTTGTAGAGATCCTTCTACAACTTGGGATCCTTAGGATTCTATGGAAGGCCATATTACTGAAGATGGACTTAAAGTAAAAACTCATACAAGGAAGTGAGCTACTATGAGAGCTGGCCAGCAAACACAGATAGTGGATAAGTTACACACCAGTAACTACCGGTCAGAGTGCACTCTGAAAGAGACATGGAGTGTGCGCACTCTTAAGAAATAAGAACTGGAGAGTAGGTCCCAACAGGCAAAAGTAGCTACCAGATTTGAAAACAAAATGCTGTCTATCACTAGTAAATACAAAAGTCATTGCAAGTAACTATAAATACCAGTGATTTCTTTTATGCAATTATAGTTGTTGGAATTGTTTAATCACAGTGTATATGTTTGTTTGAAGTAAGAATAGAATTTTCCAGAATTGACAAATGCAGTAGCAGAATAACACTACATACATTTAATAAATATTCTTTTCCCTTAAGGAAATCTGACAAAACACATGAAGTCCAAGGCACATAGCAAGAAGTGTGTGGATTTAGGCATCTCGGTGGGTTTAATAGATGAGCAAGACACAGAAGAATCAGGTAAGCTGTCACTGGTGCTTTTCAGAATGCTATTTCACATACACATCCCCTTTCCAGCTCCACTTGATACTGCTCAATTCCTCTTGCAGTGGTTTGTTTTAATTATTATTTACCTGTGCGATAGACTCCTGATCAGTTTTTTCATAGACTGTTTTCTACCTACTTCTCCTGTCCTATTGTGGAAGAGTTAGCATACAAAACTGTAAGCTTACCCTTAAATGTTTGATTAACCTTCCCAAAGCATATGTCTGGTCATGCTGGGCCTTCGCCAGCATTTTGAGTTGGCTCTCGTTTGCCTATATAAAGCGCGAATCTCCTGAGAATTCCTCAAAACACTGTCTGCTTCCTCACTCCCCCTTTCCTCATTGTCGCCCAGGCTCACACTGGAATGTTCTTCCTGTCTAGAGGACCCTTTCCCTGGTTCATCCCTGCCACAGCACCCTGCTCTCCTCACCCCTGCCACAGCCTGCCCTGGTCACATTGCCCTTTTCTTTAAGGTGTAACAGGACCCACTGCTGTTTGGAAACCCTGTCTGATTTCCCCTTGCGTGTTCTCCTGCCGGAAACATTTTCCTTCTCTGACCCATCTTAGGTGTTTCCTCAGAAAGTCTTTGACCCATCTTCCGTGTGTGATTATTCCCTGTTTCCCTCTCTCCCTGCTAGCTGCTGGAGTGGAGCATGAATGGAGCCTACTGCCTAGCTCTCAGCTTCTCTGACACACTCAGCATTTAGCTCAGTTCCTGGAGGTCACCACTGCTCCTGGTGATGGCAGAGGCTGAGAGTGTGGCTGGCTTAGTGGTCCAGTGCCTGCCTAGCATGCTGGGGGCCTGGGTTCAGTCTCTAAGCCCCGCCTCTCCCTAGTAAAAAGAACAAGAAGCGGGTACTATAAGCGTTTGAGGATAAAACATTTTATTTGTTGAAAACACTTACTGTTTTGAAAAGGTATTTTTCCCCTTAATACTGTTAACAAATGTAGATAATTGTTTCTGACCAGTTTAGAGGGAAAAACAAGCCTTTTAGTCCATTCTGACCAATCAGAGTAGAGAAGTATATTTTTGTAGAGTTTCTGTTTTTATCTCAAGAATTTATCAACTCACTGAATCCAACTTTTCAACCAGTAACAGACTGAATGAATCACCCTGAATTAATTTCTGAATGTGCACGAGCAGTGACTTGGTCTGGGTAGTAAGAGCAATTCCAATTTAAAAAGCTGGGAAGAATGTATAAGGATTTGAGTGAGGGTATTTCCCAGCCATTGGCTAGAAAAGGTGCAAAGAAAAGGTGTGACAAGCCATGCTGCCACTGTGTACACTGCTGTTTTACTTCAAGATGAGCCTCCAGAGAATGAGCTAACATGGGCAGGCTCCTCTGAATTCTTAAGGGAAGCTGGTTCTTACATCCTAAACCTTTGAAGAAGCATGGTTCTGAGAATTGCACGTTATTAGGTGGACTGACTTTGGCCCATGTACACATCTTCCCATTCACTTTCATAGTTTCCTCTCATTCCAAAGCTGCCCTTAGGTTCTAACTCAAAGTTTATAGCATGATTCCCTGTTAAGACAAAGCAAGCTGCTTGACTTTGCTTCAGTTTACCTTTTTCCAGATTACCATATTTATGGGAAGTGTACTTAGTTTTACCACTTGGCCTTTTTTCAGTTTCCATTTTTTCCAGATTACTGTATTTATGGGAAATGTACTGAAGTTTGTCTGCCTTTAACAAATAGTAAAGCATAGTGTACAAGTGATAAATCCTAAGTGCTGTGTCATGTGGGAGGCTGACAATTCTATATTACTGTGCCAACAAAATACAGACTTCCCTTTGGCTTTATTATAGGCTTACAGTGTAAGTACAAATACAATAGGTAGTTGTTTTAAACAATTGATCTTGCTTTTTCTATTATTCTGTTTTTTCCATTTAAAAGTATTTTAAATATATGTGTGTTCATGCTCGATGGTGGTTATAAATATTTTAAATACACATGTGCTCATGCTCGTGATTATAAGTATTTTCTCACATCTACTTCATCCTTCTCATACATTGAGTAAATGTTTTTGGAAGCACCACATGCTCCCTTGATTCATTCCAGCTGCTCTCCTCTCCTGATCACAGACAGGATTTCTCTTCAACTCGTATACTATATATCTATATTCATGAGCAGTATATGGTTTTCTTCATGCTGGTGTTTTTAATTTGCAGAAAAAATAGTACTTTGTATGTAGATTAATAGCATAGTATCTATTCTTACAATATTATTTTCTAGAAGGAGCCTGCCATTTCTCCTACCTCTTTAGTATATCATTGTCCGGATTGGAGAATTAGACTATCTTCAATTGGACCACCAGCCCAGATGGCTGATAATTGGTAATAGTTGTGTGTCTTCTTAATGACTGATGCTTGGCTTCATACTCTTTCTACAGAACGTGCACTCCATTAAGATGGTTACAGTTACAGGTGGGATCTGTATGTGTGGAGGTACAAGTTGGGTGTGGTGAATAGGCATATGTGTGTGCTTGTGGGAAGATGAGGAGGACATAAAGTGTACTGTTCTGTCACTCCCTGCCTTATTCCCTGGAATCAGGGTCTCATTGAACCTGGAGCTACACTGGTATCCAGCAAGCCCCGGCCATCCTCGTGTCTCTCTCTGCCCCTCACCCTCAATGGCAGAAAGGTTACAGGTATGTGCATGTCTGGGGTCCTAGTTAGGTTTCTGCTGCTGTGATAAAACCCTGCCCCAAAGCAACTTGGGTAGGAAGTGGTTTATTTCAGATTTACAGCTTACAACCCATCATAAAGCTCAAGGCAGGACTTAAGAGAAACCTGGATGGTTGGAACTGAAGCAGAGGCTGGAGAGGAAGGCTCCTAGCTTGCTCCCTGTGCCTTGCTCAGCCTGTTCTTTTACCCACACTGAACCACTTGCCCAGGGTGGCATCACCCAGTGTAGACTGAGCTCTCCCACATCAACCACTAATCAAGAAAATGCCCCCAGGCTTGCCTACAACCCAATCTGATGGAGGCATTTCCTCAGTTGAGGTTCCTTCTTCCCAGACAACCCTAGCTTGTGTTAAGTTGACGAGAAAACTAAGCACGTCTGGCTTTTTGTGTTGTTCTGGGATCCGACCATAGGTCCTCATGCTTGTATTGGAAGCTCTCCGACAGCCTGAGAAATCTCTCTATAGATTGAGATTTTCTCATTAGCTTTCTAAATGTTTGGTGAGCAGGACTTAGAAACTTTCAATGTAGGGCTGTCTGTTCGGAGGCTGTGCCAACTTTTAGCCTCCCAGTAGCCTGGAATATGCTAGATACTCTTTTTCCATCTCCTTGGCTGGTTCCTACATCTCTCCAGCCTCTACAGATGTTTCCCAGGGCTGAGGCTGCTGAACTTCTCTTTCCTCTGCCATTGCTCACTCCTACAGGCCATCTCCTCCAGTCTTTTGTCCATTCTCTGCAAACTTGCCTGCACACTATCTCCGCTTGCTCCTCTTCCAAAGGATTGAAGTTCAGTTCCCAGCACCCACATCTGGTAGCTTATAACCCCCTGTCACTCCAGCTCCAAGGGATCTGTCCACTGTCCTGGCACTGTGGGCATCTACACACATATAGTACATATTGGGGGGGCGAGGGGGAGGGAGACACAAATAACTTCAAAATCCTAGTTTTTTAATCTGCCACCCTAGCCTGTCCACCAGTGCTCCCATGGGTTCTCGTAGCTCCTGAGTGGTGTGTGGTTCAGCCTTATCCCAACTATTTTCCATAAGGCAAGATGCCATCTCTACTCTTCCTGCTGCCCTATCTCTGAGGCTTGGCTCCTGGCCCTCCTTCCTTCACTCACTCAGCCTCAACCATGTAGGCCTGGCTGTTGACTGAACACAGCCAGCAGTTCCTGTCCCAAGACCTGGGCACTCCTTTCCATGACACTGGATGCTGAGGCTTAGCACCCTGGTCTTGCAGTTCTGTACTTCAGAGGGCCCCTTATCAGTAAGGCCTTCCAGAGCCTCATCATATAGTTAGAAAGCACAGCTCTCCTGCTGCCATCATAGCTCATGCCCCTTCTCTTCTGTTGGAGTGTGCCCCCTCTTTACACATGCGGCCATGTGTGGGGGGTGGGGGTGGCTTGTATGTGTGGGGGGGGGGCAATGGGGTAGGGGGGTAGGGATGGTGGTGTGAGGTAGGTGTGTGTGTGTGTGTGTGCGTGTGTGTGTGTGTGTGTGTGTGTGTGTGTGTGTGTGTGTTACACATTCCTAACAAGTAGAAGATATATTACATGAGGATAGGATTTTGGTTTTGTTCACTGCCTAGTGGCAGTAGGTAGTAAGCAGTTGTTGATTGAATTAATAATGAGGGAGAAATGCCATATGATCTAATAGGAAATACTTGATTATTAGTGCTTGTACAGGTTGTAATCAAATGGGAACTGTAATATACTATTACTACCTTTCACTGTCTGTAATGTTTCTGTTACAAGTCCAGATTAATACTAGGTATTACAAAGGTGATGGTATGTTTATTAATTTGTTGGGTTTTGACCATTGGATCAAAATACCAGAAGTTTTAATTCTCTGACATTGTGGATTTTCATCTATGATAATGATCTCTCCAGAATAGTAAAGATATGCTCCATTTTTTCAGTAACTCCTACAAAGAACATTTGTTCCTTTGGATGTTCACAACATGGAAACATTCAAGGCTGATCAAGTCAGGGCTGTGCCTTTCCTCTAGTCCATTCTGTAGGAAACAATGCTCCCTAACTTATAAAGAACAAGATTCCAAATTCGTCTTTATGCATTTATACATGCACACAGAAAACTGGAGTCACCAAAGGACACCAGATCTGCTCTCCACCCAACGGGGAAATTCTACCTGGCAGAGAATAAGGGATCTGATCCCTGAGCTAGCTGTTTTGTTAGGAAAAGCATCCACCCACTCCAGATTTCCTCTGTCATGTCAGTCACTGCTGCACACGAGTGTTACTCCAGATTTCCTCTGTCACGTCAATCACTACTGCACACGAGTGTTACTCCGGGTTTCCTCTGTCACGTCAGTCACTGCTGCACACGAGTGTTACTCTGGGTTTCCTCTGTCACATCAATCACTACTGCACACGAGTGTTACTCCGGGTTTCCTCTGTCACGTCAGTCACTACTGCACACGAGTGTTACTCCAGATTTCCTCTGTCACGTCAGTCACTGCTGCACACGAGTGTTACTCTGGGTTTCCTCTGTCACATCAATCACTACTGCACACGAGTGTTACTCCAGATTTCCTCTGTCACGTCAATCACTACTGCACACGAGTGTTACTCTGGGTTTCCTCTGTCATGTCAATCACTACTACACACGAGTGTTACTCTGGGTTTCCTCTGTCACGTCAATCACTACTGCACACGAGTGTTACTCCAGATTTCCTCTGTCATGTCAATCACTACTGCACATGAGTGTTACTCTGGGTTTCCTCTGTCACGTCAATCACTACTGCACACGAGTGTTACTCCGGGTTTCCTCTGTCACGTCAGTCACTACTGCACACGAGTGTTACTCCAGATTTCCTCTGTCACGTCAATCACTACTGCACACGAGTGTTACTCCAGGTTTCCTCTGTCACGTCAATCACTACTGCACACGAATGTTACTCCAGATTTCCTCTGTCACATCAATCACTACTGCACACGAGTGTTACTCTGGGTTTCCTCTGTCATGTCAATCACTACTACACACGAGTGTTACTCTGGGTTTCCTCTGTCACGTCAATCACTACTACACACGAGTGTTACTCCGGGTTTCCTCTGTCACGTCAGTCACTACTACACACGAGTGTTACTCCAGATTTCCTCTGTCACGTCAATCACTGCTGCACACGAGTGTTACTCCGGGTTTCCTCTGTCACATCAATCACTGCTGCACACGAGTGTTACTCCGGGTTTCCTCTCTCACATCAATCACTGCTGCACACGAGTGTTACTCTGGGTTTCCTCTCTCACGTCAATCACTGCTGCACACGAGTGTTACTCTGGGTTTCCTCTCTCACGTCAATCACTGCTGCACACGAGTGTTACTCTGGGTTTCCTCTGTCACGTCAGTCACTGCTGCACACGAGTGTTACTCTGGGTTTCCTCTGTCACGTCAATCACTACTGCACACGAGTGTTACTCTGGGTTTCCTCTGTCACGTCAGTCACTACTGCACACGAGTGTTACTCCGGGTTTCCTCTCTCACGTCAATCACTGCTGCACACAAGTGTTACTCTGGGTTTCCTCTGTCACGTCAGTCACTACTGCACACGAGTGTTACTCCGGGTTTCCTCTGTCACGTCAGTCACTACTGCACACGGCAGTGTTAAACTAAAACCGCAGCCCCAGCTATCAGCATCACCACCACCCTCAATAATGCTCACAGGTAAAGAGCCAGATGATCTGTGCTCCACATTTCTAGAGCATTTGAGAAAGTAAAATTGTGCGAGATTTAAGCAAATAAGCAGGATATGTGAGTCTAAAGAGACTGCAAGCACTTCCCTTGACATAAAACAAAAGCCAATCAAAACAGACTTTCTTAAAGAAACAGCATACGTCATGTTAGCTACTTAATAGAAGTACTGACAAAGGAGATCTGGCCAACAGTGATCTGCAGGTAGGAAAGCATGAAGCAGCTGCTTTTCATGGCCCCCAGCGGGAACCCTGAGGCTCACACCAATGAGAAGTCAAATTTAAATCTCAGATGGTTGCTTCCCACTCTGAATTCCCTTGCACAGCATTCCAGGTCTGCCACCCCTTCCCTGGGTGTAGTTCAGTCTGCCTGTCACATCCTCTGTCACTCCGAAGCCTTCTTTCTTTCCTTTAATTTGGGCACCCTTGCCCAAAAAGCCCCTTGTCCAGAAGGCCTAACTTACCCAGCCCCACACCAAGACATTTTCCAATAAAGCTGTGGAAGGAGAAGTCTACCCTGCCTTCCTCCTGGGACAACCTAGACATCCTTGCCCTTGAGCCACATCTGGATTCACCCCCAGTAGCTTGGCCATGGGACCAAGGCTCCTGGAGGACAGATGTGTTCATACTTGTCCCTGTCTGTGCAGTACAGAGATGATGAATGGGTCAGAAAGGCCAGAGTGTATTCCCTCACAGTCACCACTGGGCCACCCTCACTGTCCCCAAGGCCGAGTGTATTCCCTCACAGTCACCACTGGGCCACCCTCACTGTCCCCAAGGCCGAGTGTATTCCCTCACAGTCACCACTGGGCCACCCTCACTGTCCCCAGTAGTCATGGTGTCTTCATCGCCCCAGTACTGGAGGTGGAACTCGGGGCTTCATGAAGCCTAGGCACATGATGTATCCTCAGTCTACCCGTCAGCCCTCAGAGGCCTCTGTCCTGGCTTAGACCTGTTCCTACTGTGGGACATCAGGCTGTGCTCAGTGAAAACCAGAAATCTGAAGGAACCCAGTGAGTTCCTTCATCCCCTGGGTTTGTGCCTCACCCCAGGTGAAATCTTTTATTTAATCCTGACAACAGATTGTAGCTATCCACTGTGTAATGCAGCTATTAAAGAAGCAGCCAGATTGAGCCATATGTCCTTTCAGAACCAGTACCAGGAAACCCAGGTCTGGGGTAACTGGAAAATTGTGACATCATCTTCCTGAGTATGGTGGCGCACTATAGTCCTAGCTGCGTGGCAGGCTCAAGGCAGGAAAATCTCCTGAATCCGAAAGTTTTCAGGCCAGCCTAGGCAGTTAGGGATAGCCTTTCTCAATAAAATAAAATACAATTAAAAATCCCTAAACAAAAGGTTTTCTTTAGGTTTCACGAGGAGGTACCAACAGGCTGGTGGTTATGTCAGTCACAGGGGCCTGCAGTTCTTAAAGAAGGACTGTTAGGCGACTGGAACTGGCTCAGTAGGTAAAGTGCTTGCTGTACACTATGACAGTCTGAGTTCAAATCCCCAGAACTAACCTAAATACTCTGCATGGCAGTGCATTCCTGTCCTCCCAAGGTCTTGCTGACTGGCCAGTGTAGCTGACAGAGCACTCAGTGATAGACGTTGTCTCCAACTATAAACAGTCCAGGAAGAAAACAGACACTGACCCTTGGCAGGTGAGCACAACCACACAAACTTGTGCACACACGTATACACCACATACACACACAGAAAGAACTAAGAGAATTAAGAAGAACTGTTACGTTTTGTACACACCCGTGGTAATCACCGACCTTAACACACAAAGGCCAAGAGGATAATGAAAGTGCCCCTCCACTTTTAGGTCTTGATTATTACAGACTTGGGAAATGGGACAAGTCTTTGAAAACAAACAGAAGGACATAGTTCAGGAGAGTGGACTCTTCCAGAAGCCTCAGAATAGTGCTTTTACATTTAAAAGGCACATTTAGGGTCCTGGTTATCAAACTGGTCTTTTCTCTAGGACTTAAATAATCATTACCAAGAGATGTCTGAGCTTTTCTTCATTAAATGAAGACTCGTTACACTCACATGCACCTGCACAGTTTCTGCTCTTCATTGTTTAAACACCATCACTGTTTGGTAATATCTTGGTCAACTGCACAGCTCTCTGGGAAAACTTCAAGTTTATAAATATGCTTTCAGTGAGTTATTCCTTTACAGCTGCCTTGTTTTGTTTGTTGTTGAGATTTTTTGTTGTTGTGTGTATGCACGTTTGTCTGACTGTGGGTTTGTACATGTGTGTACGGTGCTCTTGAGGCCAGAAAAGACGCTGGATCCCTTGGAGCTAGAGTTACAGGAGAACTGCTTGACGTGGGTGCTGCAGCTTGAACTCTGGTCCTCCGAAAGAGCAGCCATGCTCTCTGGCCACTGTGTGGTTTTCACTGAAGGTTTCTCTCTACATTTCTTCCAGCTTAGCTTCACTGTCTTCAAGGCATTCTCTTTAGTCTCTCTGATTAGCCTATGGATCTACAGCTGTTTTCTGTTATGACGGCATCACTCCCAAGGGGTCAGTCAGTTGAGAGTTTTTCTTGGGCACGTTCTCCATTGACAGTGTTCATTGAAGGTCAAGGTGAACATGGGGTGAGACAGGGCAGGAGACCCCTGCGCTTTGTGATTTTACCTGCCTTAGCCAAAGAGGCTTCCTCTTTAATGTCTAGTGTATGAATCTGTGATGGTGTTCTCAGTGGAGCAAACTCAGAGAGGTGAGTCAGAGTTAAATAGACATTTTTGTACACCAGCCATTTTAATTTGGACATTTGAAATTTAGAAGTTGTTTCCACTTAGCTTCCAATTAGCAATGTAAGCTATTATTACAATATATGCTCATGGAAAGTTGGTCCTTTCCAGCCCTCGTACTGCACATTCCTATATTCTTACCATATAAAATGATAGCGCCTCGGCAATTTTGCCCTTGTGTTTTGAGGGTATTAAGGGATATGTCTTAGTTGGCACCTTTGTGTCCAAAGTGGTGCCACCAGCAGTTTGCTTTTCAGCCTTTGATCCAAAGAATGTTTTCATCAACAGAGCGCTAGACTTCAACACAAGGAATGTTAATGTGTGCCCTCAGCTGCCACCACAGGGCCAGCAGCCTCAAAGGGCAAGTACAGGGAGAACCGCGCTTTCCAGTGGAATTTTAAGTACTGACCTCTATGCATGAGATGATGATTCCGACCGCAGGTTTCAAAGCCTGTATTATGTTTACCCTTAGAAACAATTAGTGCGTTTTAGAAAAGCAGTAGCAATATTTTCCTTCTAAATGCGGCCTGTAGACTCCCGCATCAGAATTCTTACACAAACATCCATTGCTTTTTAAAAAAGTTTCTTTGTAGAATATGAAACCATAATGGCCCTTAAGATGTATACTTAATATAGTGTTGATAGCAATTATTTATGAACAACACAGCAAGGGTGGTCTTTCGGTTTATTGCCTAACACTAACAGATCTGCAGTTCTGACCCGCTGGGTTCATATAGGTTGTTTCCATAATTTAAATAGAACTATTATTCACAGGCTTTACAAAAATGTTCCCCCTGGTTGCTGTTGTTTGACTTTCAACCTTGGATTTCCTGACCCAGGAGGAAAACAAAACCAGACTAGCTATAATAAGGAAAGAGTTGGGGAGGGGGCCCTGTCTTCTGGGCTGCTTCCGGCTCTGGCTCCAGCTCAGCCAGCAGGTGTCACTGTCTGGCAGCGATGGGGCAGATTATGGCTCATCCTGGCATCCTTGGGAAGAAGGTTGTTTCCCAAATAAACTTCAGGAAAGTCTTGTTGCAAGCTTATGTAAGCATTCCTTTTGGAGAAAAAGACGTTGCTATGTTAAAAGATTCCTTCCCCCCTTCCCCCCTTCCCCCCTTCCCCCTTAAATTAAATTACACACGCAAAAAAGGAATAGTTCTTGTGATCTAAAAATTGAGTCGTGTGGTAGAAACATTTACAATGAGTGAAGAATGTCTCTAGATGAACAAATTGTGTGGAGCTTTTAAGAGCCATTTATTTATGAATTTGTTAAGCAAATGTGGATGTCTTCTGTCTTTTCTACAGCCTCTAATGGCAACAGAAGGGAAAGCCATAGCATTTATCTTCCTGTTATATACACCAAAATGAGTAATAGCTGCAGTATGACAGGAAGAAGGCGGTCTATCATGTTGGAATAGTGACAGGGGACTGGGGTTCACATGCTGACTTGGATGCTCTCCAGCCTATGGGCTTCCTAACTTCCTGTGTAAGGTGTGGTATCTGTTAACTGTCATAGCATGGTGGTTTGATTTCGACTTGGTAATACAATACAAACAACTGGACCCCAGCAACCTTTTCCTGTGAAGGGCTGGGTAGTAAATATTTCACACATGCCAGGCACCACTATTCTCTGTTATTTGTCACCATTAGCAAACTCCAGTTGTACTGCCGCATACAAACAAGCCTGGCTGTGTCCCCACAAAACCTTCTCTACAGGAATAGGCAGTGAGCCACATGTGCTAGTGACCAGAGTTGCCAGGCCCTGGTAACCAATGTACTGAGAGTGCTGTCATAGTTACTCTGTTAAATAGCCTGAGCAATTTCATAAATTCATACTTGGTGAGTCTTTGGAGAAGTGGTCAAATCTTCACCATGTCATCTTCTCTGGCATAGTGATAAAAGCCACAAACAGGGCTAGAAAGATGGCTCAGCAGTTAAGAACATGTACTGCTCCTGCAAGGGATCCGGGTTTGATTCCCAGCAACTACGTGATGGCTCACAGCCCTCTGTAAATCCACTTTCAGGGAAATACTGAAGCCTTTCTGGCCTCCGTCAGCACGGCATACCCATAGCATACATGCATAATGCAGGCAGAACACTCATGCACATAAGATAAATATTTCAAAACATTTTAAATAAAATAATAAAAACCAACCAGGCACTTCAGTGAACACCACCTCTGATTCAGTGCCAGCAGGCTTCTCTGGAAGCTGACCAGGCTGTTTAAGAGTCCTGCTGTGAAACCCTGTGGTCAGGATGTGACATGTCATTGTCTCCTTGAAATCAGAGCAGCTGTGGTTACCTGTATGAGACAACATGGGGTCCACTGACATTCCTGGTTGAAGTGTGGAGAGTTTATAAGGTTCAGCCACCATGTACAAGGCCCTTCTCCCACCCAAGGATATCTGAGAGGGTAACAGTTGTTGGGGTTGAGTTGACTCTTTTTAATGTTTTAGCTGCCCATGTCCTGGAAATAACCCCAATGCCAAGCAAGCTGGCCTCAGGTGGGATGATTCCTACGGCCTGGCTCGCTAAGGTTCTTAGAGTTTTGTTCATATGTCTCCAGGAACCTGTATGTTCTGCTCAGGTATGTTACCCACCTTATCATTTTATTTTATTCCAAAATATTGGCCTTGTTTGACAAATAGGTGATGATTTGTAGATTTCCAAAAATTTGACAAGCGTCTTTCCCTCTGGGAAATTACAGACACTGATTCTGAGAAAGAAGCACCCTTCTCTCCAAACTCTGGGAAGAAAGCTGTAAGAAAAGAATACCAGCCTCTCCTTAGGTGCTCTCTGCTTTTCAGGCTTATGGCTCTGTCTAGGAAGACAGTCCAGAGCAGCCATCCTGTAGTTACAACTAACCCTGACAACTCATTCTTAAACTTTGATAGTTAGGAAGGTGTAGCATTATTATGAAATTAAGTTCAATTATTAGTTTATGTTCTCCTTGGAGACTGTGTTTCATATAGTCCGCTATATATAATCAAATAATTATATGAAGCTTTTAGTGTCTCTGCCTATAAACAAGGAGCTCATGTGTATCTTTAATAAGCTAGCTTAATGACTATAATCTATTGTTGACCTTTCTGCTTATCCTGTAGTCAATTTTAAATATGACTGAATGGAAGTGTTTAGCATAGACAGCGAGGATTGAATCTCAAGTCTAACACTTGTGAGCTGTAGTGCAACAATAAATCTCATTAACTGCATTTTCCACTTGCTCTAACCTTTAATTAGTGCTTTAATTATGATCAGGTGGTGTTGCTTGTATTTCGTGCTAAAAGCTAGGTTCTCTACTGGTATAGATGGCTGGAATGAGAGTGGAGCCATGTTGCTTTCATGTGTACAATTGGTTAAGAAATGCAAGAAGCAGAACACTACTCTTGGATGGTTAAAAAAAATGTAAAGCATAAATCTAGGTTAGGGCGGATACCATAATTTTCAGTGCCTCGAAATTAATCAGTAGAAGAGTTAGAATTCATTTTAAGAATTGACTCTTGGCCGGGCGGTGGTGGCGCACGCCTTTAATCCCAGCACTCGGGAGGGAGGGTCAGGCAGATCTCTGTGAGTTCAAGGCCAGCCTGGTCTACTGAGCAAGATTCAGGAAAGGCGCAAAGCTACACAGAGAAACCCTGTCTCGGAAAAACCAAAAAAAAAAAAAGAATTGACACCTATTAAACAGTGGGAAGATGCTTCCCAGAGAGGTCTTCCTATGACCACAGAATCTAGAGGACCTAGTCAGGTTTATGAGACAAAACCAAGACTCAGAAGCACTGACAGTTTTTCTTTCTTTTTTTAACTTTTTAAAAATATATTTTCTATCATACGAAAATTGTAAATCTATCATGGAAAGTTCCTAAACACTCTTTACCCAGATTCCCTTGTGTGGTAGTCTCACATGACCATCGCACACTTACAGAGACTGGAGTTGACCTCAGCTCATTATTATTGACTCACATTGTCCAGGTCTAAGGTGGCATCTATTAGTACCCTGTACTGGTAGTTTAACTGTCTTCTCTTCGTAAGTACTGGATAACTGTGGAGGACTTTGAAACCTGCATACCCTGTTTATCCAATGCTGATCTTGTCGGTGGCATCACTGTGGCTTTATTAACTGAGCTTTTCTATGGAGTTACTTTCTTCATCATCCACTTGCATCTGTGGGCTCATTAGCAGGTCCTGTGGCTAAACCAATGTCTCGCTCAGGTTCCAGTATTGGCCGTAGACAGTAAGAGCCCTTCAGGTCTGATCCAAACTGATCGTCTTTTCTAAGCAGTTCCTTTCTTTAGGACCCACCCCAAGAAGTTCTAGCCCCAGAGTCATTCATTTCCCTAAGAATCCCTAGTCCTTTTTGCTGGAGGAACCAAGACCCAGCTGCTGGCTGGTGTACTCATTACTACCAACTGCCACCTCTTTCTTTGTACAGCAATCATTGGGTTTAATTAGGCAATACATGTGTGCATGTTGGTGTACACAGGCACACACCCTATTTGTATACATACTGAAACTTCCTGTTTCGTTCTGCCCCATATTTATCCTTGCTTTTGCTGTTTCCCTCATTTTGACTTCCTTTATGCACAGTGAGACACCAGGGCTGCTTCTATAATTGGTCTCCTCTACAGTTGGCCACATTGGCTCAGCTCTAGCATAAGTGGACTGGTTTTGGAGGTCCTCACCTGCACCCCAGTGAGACAGATTTGCAATCACAGTTCAGTGTGTGCACAGTTCTCAGCAATCAGGCTTCTCAATATGTAGTCATGTCTTGGCTGGGGTTTAGGGATCAGGACCCTCCCTCCCATCTCCCTTATGTGGTTACTGAATTGTCTCCTTGCATTATATTTTTAGCTCACCCAGGTTCTGCTTGATTTAATTTATGTATAATTCAGTTTATTCACTGTGTATAGTACTATAGGTTTTGACAAATGTATAGGATTATGTGCTCATATGCCCAGTTCCATGTAGGATAGTTCTGTCACCTACAGACCCCATGGCCACTTCATATAAACCTTTGCAACTACCCACCTAGCTTCCCTTTCCAGAATGTCATGGAAAAGGCAGTATAAAACATGAGCTTTTGGGATGGCATAGAGTCCTTGCTGCCCTGCCAAAGGACCCAAGTTCAGTTTCCATCACTCATGTCCAGGGTGGAGGGGCTCAAAACTACCTGTAATTCCAGCTCCAGGGGGACCCAAAATTCCCGGCCTGCAGGTATGCACTTTCCTATGTATATAATTAAAAATAATAATAATAAATCTTAGATTATGTAGTTTTGTGGGTCTAACCTCTTTGATGTAATGAAACATGAAGAGTTAAAACACCGAGTCGCATTTCCCTCTCTTTGTACTCGGTAGTATTCCATCAAAGCTTCATGCTGCATCTCATTACCCATCAGCCCATTAAAAAATAGCTGAGTTGCTTCTGGTCTGTGGAGATTATACTATAGAAACTTTCATGTGACTCAAAGTTGGAGTTTGAGACCTAGAAGTAAGGTAATACAGTAAGACCAATTATGTTTTGAAGAAACAGCCACTCCTTGCCATCACCCATCATTCTCCAGCAGTGGTAGAATTTTTGCATTTCTGCTATCTTTAAAGTCATTTTCAGTCTGCATAGAATTAGTCAATCTTCTTACCCCTGTTATTACATTATTTTTCATGTGTAGCATTTTATTTTTTAGTTTCATTTTTCAGTTTTCTTAATGGTACTGAGGATGGAGCCCAGGTCCTCTCAATGCTTGCTTACTAGGCAAGCGCTCTACCACTGAGCTACATCCGTAATTTTTTTGTTTTTGAGATAGAGTCTTCTTCTGTTTCTCAGGCTGGTTTCAACTTTGGTGGTTGGTGGGGATTGGTGGTATGTCCTACCAGCCCTAGTGTTACAACATTGGTTACTCATGCTATAGTTTCCATCTCTAAACTGACACTCCCATTGGGCATTGCATGTTATTCATCTTTTCCCATTAAAGATTTGGATGCTTGTTGTCTGTCGTCACTGCACGAAGGTTTCATGTTCCTCTTAAGATACCTTGTGCTTTGGATGGGGGCTGGTTTACAAGAATGGTGTCTGTTCAGTATTTCAATTGATGGTCTTCCTTTGGGGCTGTGATTCAGATTCAGTCTCTGCTCTGGCCCTTCCTGCCTTCCCTGTACTGAGAGCTGTCTTTCCAAGCTCCTTAGCTTGGCATTGGGTATAAAAGCAGAAAATAGTGCACACTTCTGTTCTCACTGGGTTCCATACGTGCGTGCTCTGTGTTCTTGGCTTCCTGGACTCCAGTTGCTTAGGTCCCCTCCCCCTCCCCAGGCCCGGCAATAGTCTTGTTCTTCGCACAAGGATGAAAGTTCTGTTTCCTCCTGTTTCTTTCCCACATTGCAGTGAATGTCACCAGCGTCTGAGACCATCAGTGCCCATTGTCCTTTACCTCACTAAATCAGACTTTGGTTTCTACAGTGGAGAGGGGAGAAGGGCCCAAGTGAAGTTCTTTGCCTCTCCTGAGGCTGCTGCTCCTTTCCCAGATCAGAGCCAAATAGAACACTTCTTAGCACTTGGCACTGAATGTCTAGATGAGCTCCATGGTGTAGGCACCTCAAGATCCCCATCGCTGTTCCAGTCTTAACAGCAGACACCTGGCCGGAAACAACTTTGATTCTGTTGACCATTTTGATGAACTCCTCTGGCCAGTATTCTGTTTCCGTTATCCTCAGTGACACACTCTTGTCTGTTGCCTTGCAGACACTGTCTTGCCTGAGATTTGGGCTATTGATAGTCTCAAATTTCAGTTCTTTGCTGAGTGGGGAAAAAGTCATGCATGTAAAGTTAGGTCTACTCTCATGTTTTTACAAAGCAATGATTTTCAGCGTAAGCAGGATCCAGCCTAGCTAGACTTGGCAGGAAGTTAGCATTTGATGAAGCTTTCCTCTTCAGTAGCCTCTTCTGGCCAACCAGTTCCTTGTTGTCCTTTGTTTCCCCATTTTCTGAGGCACCCAGAGCTCCCAGGTACTGATCCAGAAATCCCTCATTCCAGCATGGGCTCTGAGTGTGACTCAACTAATTAATGTTGTTCTGTTTATTTTACAACATAATAGTAGAACCTTGAAAACAAAACAAAACAAAAAAACATTCTAGTCTTTTTCATCCCCTAGAAATCACCCTCCAGTGTTTCGGTGCATAGTTCCTATAAGACTTTTCTGTAAGAATTTATCTTTGTAAGAATTTATTTCTGCCATGCAGAAAAAATAATATTAAAATAAATGAATACTTGGGAAGTCCAGTAAAAATATCTACTACCTATTTCTCTGTTTGATTTTTTTCTGTTTTTCAAAGGGAGTGGGCTCCCTTTCCAGGTGGAACACTTCCCATGAATCCAGTGAATACCTGCACCTTCAGCTAGTACTTCATGCTGGTTTTCATGGGCACAGTAAAGAATTAGCAACAATAATGCATAGACTAAAGCAGTTATACCATTATAATAATGAAAATTATGTAGTGTACCTCTCAGGTATTTTCTGCACTGTGTTCACACTTCTTCCTATGGCAAAATGATGCATGCAAAGCCCCAGGGCTGAGATGAAGTGAGATGAATGATGTGGGTGTTGTTTATATAGTGTTAGACATTTCAGTGACACAGCAGCCCACCCGACAGTACTTGACACTCTGTACATCCTATTACCAAGACAGTCTACTAAGTGAGTAGCAGGCAGATCTTTGTTCACCACTGGGCAAAGGGCTGATCCATGTTCCAGGCAAGACAGAGCAAGCTGGGAACAATCTTACCCCATTATTCAGAACCGTGCATAGGATAAAACCTAGTATTTCTGGCATCCTCTGCTTAATTTTTATTTTTTTTACCACAATCCAAAATTGAAACCAGTATCATAGTTTAATAAAAAATTAGAATGTATCACACACAACTAAACCATATATGGTCTGACATCCGTGTGGGCTAGTGACAAAGAAATAGTGTAGATAGTTTCACATCTCTCCCTTAAATGTTAGCTTTCCATTTCGCATGATTTTAAATACTGCAGTTTTTTTTAACCTAGCTTCACGTGAAGGCATGAAAATTTTGACACTGTCACTTGAATCATCTAGACTATTTCTTGAAAAGTGATATTGGTGTTAATGATAATATTTTTAGATACTATTTCATTTTTTTGTAAGAAATGGGTCAAGTCATATAGACACAAGAAGAAGTGTCAGTAACTTCTGGAAAGAGAAGAGGGGCCTGTGGTGATGGCTCTGTGAGTAAAGGGTCTGCTTCACAAGCATGAGGACCTGAGTTCAGATTCCCAGGACCCCATGTAAAAAGCTGAGCACAGCAGCGTATGCCTCTGACCATGGTGCTGGGAAGGAGACAGAGGCAGATCTTCCAGAGGTTCACTAGCAAGCCAGTCTAGCTGAAACAAGTCTCAGGTTCAGTGAGAGACTCAAAAAACAACCAGGAGAAATGACTGAGGAACTATGTCAACCTTTGGCTTCCACGTGCAGCTGCATGGGTGATATATGCCCCCCCCCACGCACACCCCTCCCACACACAGGGCTGGGGGATAAGGCTTTAAACATCAAATGAGCATTATTACTAAGAAATCAATTAAAACATGTTTCAAATACAGTTCATATTTAAATTATTTTACTAACAAGTCAAATACCATCAAAGTGTTATTAGTATATTAATTTCTTTAATAAAAGGAAGAGATAGGTGTATAAATTCATGACATGACTACTCCATGGTTAAGAGGAGGTTTTTATTGTAGATCTGAGAGAACAGCCAGAGGCATCTGGAAGAGTCTAGAGCAGAGAGAGAAAGTGGTAGACTGAACATAGCCAGCTGCTTGGACCTGGCCAGGGGAGAAGCAGGGGCAGAGCAGAGTGGTGGGGGTGAAGTGGGCATAGAGAGAGAGCAAGAAGGGGGAGGGAGAGAAGGAGGCCAAGAGGAAGACAGAATGAGAACATTGAAAATAGAATTACACAGAGAATCAATAACTGGGGGAGGGAAGTCCATGAGCTAGAGAAGTTAGGGTAGAGGAAGAGGTAAGAAGAGCTGGGATGGACTTTGAACTGTGTAACAACTACATGTAATACTGAGGGAGCCTAGAGGCCAGCTTGCTATGGTATGCTAATGGGTACCACAGATAGCCATCTGTCCCTTCTGCCTTTCGGAATTTGGAGAAATGGGGTTTCCTTTGGATCTGACAATAGGAAAATAGAAAAAAGCTTAGGAGAAGTTGATCTTTTTTTATTTTTGTCATACTTAAGAATTTTTCCAATAAAATATTTGAGGCTTTATTTCCTTTTATTACATCCCACACTTGGCTTGTCCTTTTCTCTTTGAAGGCTCATTTCATGTACCTCCCTGCTACCCTGACCATGGCCCTTATCCTCACGTCCTCCTAGTCCCTGCTACTTGACTGGCTGCCACTTGTCATTTTTCTGGTGTGTGCTCTGGGTAGCCCCATCTTCAATATGCTTCACAGTGTTGCCAAGCTTCTAAAAGTGAAAACATTGTGTTTGTGTAATTGTAGAACATTCTATAACAAATCTTCTTGTTTGTCACATCAGATGAAAAGCAAAGATTCGGTTATGAGCGGTCTGGATATGATCTTGAAGAATCAGATGGCCCCGATGAGGATGATAATGACAATGAAGAGGATGATGAGGACAGCCAGGCAGAGTCTGGCCTCTCAGCAGCACCCTCAGTCACAGCCAGCCCACAGCATCTTCCATCCAGAAGTGGCCTTCAGGATCCTGGGAGTGTAGAAGAGGACCTTAGGGTTCCCAGTTGCTTCTCAGGGGCACACACAGACCCCATGGACATTCTGCCTAGAGCGTTACTCACTAAGATGACTGTCCTCAGCACAGTACAGATTGATCCCAACAGGACAGATTTACCAGCAAAGGCCACGCAGCATACTGCAAAAGATGAGCATGAAATAGTTCCTCATGTAGACACTTCCAGGTCCCCAGAGGTTACCCCCAGGTCTCCTGGCCATCAGATGTCTGTGGATTACCCTGAATCTGATGTTCTGAAAAGTCCTACAGCTGCAAAGACTGTTGCTTCAATACAGGTAGATGAGCAGTGGTTGGGTTTTGTTTTATTTTTGTTTTTTCCTCTTATTCCATTAGGAAAACCTAATAGATTAAACCTAATAGATTTAAAAAGTCATTCATGACCATATGAGTATGTACCTTTTTGTTGTTATAGCCAGTGACAGAATTCATTTATGTCTGTTAAAGCACTGTTAATTATATTGACAAAAATCCACATATTGTATTATAGCTTGTGGTGCCTCTTTTAAAAATACTCCTTCATTATTTGCTGTTTTTAAAAATCACAATAAAATCTGTATGTACCAATTGTAAACTCACATCCCGAGACTTAAGAGTCCAGTGGCTGACTTGTTTTTCACTAGTGTGGATATGGTGCGTCTGCAGCATGTTATCCAGATCTTGTGCTTGGTCTGCTCCTGTGGACAGTAGTTAGCAGGCTTCATGACAAAATTAACCTGACACAAACACGACTCAAGAATTCATGTTGTTTGGATGAGCAAACTGCTGGGAGATCTTGGGAAAGTTTCCTTCCAGGAAGCAGCTCAGGGCCAGACACCAGCTCCAGAGAAGTTCAGGAAGTATGCTGCACGCTTTTCCATGGCTGCTTCCTAATCAACACATAATTCTCTTTCCTTGACAGTTCTCTTCCCTCTCCTATGTGTTTAATAAGGCAGTAGGATGTTTTTCTTATTGGGAAAAGATGTTTTCCACTAGAGAAAAACAAAAACCTATAATTTTACATACTAGCCTAAACTAACTTCATCTGTCAGTTTAATACAGAAATTGAATTATAATGTGAACTAATGCAGCTCCTTAACAAATACATATATATATATATATATATATATATATATGCAAATTCATGTATATATTATCAAGAAAAAGGTAGTATTTAGATAACACTCATGGGTGGAAGCGGGGAGGATAGGCAAGATTCATCCCTCCCTAACACTGGGTTCTTACTGCTGTATCTCAGCATCTCACATCTCACCAGTGCCTGAAAATGCAGTCTTTAGTAGACATGTTATTAGCTTATGAATCAGTGAGCAAATAAATGAACAACTGCAGACCTTTGTCTTAGTAATAGCTCTTCACTTCATGAGTGAATAATTTTTCAGTTAATTTTCTCCCAGTTGAGTTGATGCTCACAGCCAACTAATATGGCAATTTCTCAACATTTCCTAGTCTTTAAAATAAATTGGTGCTGGTGATGCCAGAAAAATAGCATCAACATAAAAATATAACCATGCTCATCTATCAGTATCAAATGGTAATACCCAGGAAACTGGTTTGCAAATTGCAAAATACAAAATGTTTTTCTGGCATTGTAGTAGGAAAGAAATTAAAATGGAGATTTTTGTTGTTGAAAATACAAGTCAGCAACTCTACAATACAAACATATACTCTTAACTCCTTAAGAGTTAAGAAAAGAACAGACTGAACACTAGTACTTTAGCTGTGATGAAGGAAGCTCTGCTAGCAAGGCTCATTGTCTCTTGTCTTGTAGGATTCACCATCTGTAAGACTTCCGCCTGCTGTAGCCCAGCTCAACCCTCAGCCAGCAGCCAGGATTCCTTCCTCAGTCTCACCTCACCCCGACAGTCAAGAACCGAAGCAGCAAATAACCTTGCATCCGCCTCCAGGCTTGCCTTCCTCTCAGACGCATTTGTTCAGCCACCTCCCCTTGCATTCCCAGCAGCAATCAAGGACCCCATACAACATGGTTCCTGTTGGCGGTATTCATGTGGTGCCTGCCGGCCTCACATACTCCACTTTTGTACCCATTCAGGCCGGGCCAATGCAGCTTACCATCCCTGCTGTGAGTGTCATTCACAGAACCATGGGTACCCCTGGGGATACCATCACGGAAGTTTCTGGCACTACTAGTCGCCCCACCGGAGTGGCTGAATTGAGCAGTGTTGTGCCATGCATTCCCATCGGCCAAATCCATGTGCCAGGCCTGCAGAACCTAAGTCCCCCAGCCTTGCAGTCGCTCACGTCCCTGGGTATGGAAACGGTCAATATCGTGGGCCTGGCCAACGCCACCGTGGGCCCGCAGGTGCACCCCCCAGGCCTGGCCCTCAATGCAGTGGGGCTCCAGGTTCTGGCTAATGCGCCTGCCCAGAGCAGCCCCGCCCCACAGGCACACATTCCAGGTCTCCAGATCCTCAACATCGCCTTGCCCACCCTGATCCCCTCGGTCGGCCCAGTGGCTGTGGGCAGCGCGGGGACCCCTGAGACTGCGGCTTCCAACAGCAAAGCGCCCGAGCTGCAGACGCCCGCAGGCCAGGGACACAGCGCCGAGCCACCTCAGGGGTCACCCGAAGGCCCTCAGGAAACCCCCAAAACAGTGCCCGGCCCCTCGGCAGACCACGCAAAGCCTGAAGGCCCAAACAAAATGGACACCACCAAGAAGGCGGTCTCAGTGAGTCACGTGTTGCCCGGGCGCTCCTCTGCGCAGGCGCAGCCGACACCCACGCCGGAAGCTATACAGAAGGCCCCAACTTCAGGCTCTCCATCGCTCCCCTCAGACAGACCAGCTCTCAGACCCCCAGGGCCCCACAGGCAACCCATCGTGCACTTCAGCGACGTGAGCAGTGATGATGACGAGGACAGGCTTGTCATAGCAACCTAGTGGTTTATTTTTTATTGATTTTTTTTAATAACAGGTTTTTTTGAAAACCCTTTCCTTAAAGCACATTTTTTCTGACATAAACTCATGACTAATCTTTGTGCAATCATGAACTTTTGACCAATAATTGTTGTTTTGTGTCAACTCCAGCCATTTTTGTACATGTTGTATAGACAATTGTGCCTTTTAGGAGTTTTATGTTTAGAATCTGTACAGATGGTTGAATGTCTATATACATACAAATATGTTATATATGTATATGAAAACCAGGTAGTTGTGTTTAGTAGAAACCTGTCAAATAAATCAGATGATTAAATTATATGTTGCACTGTTAAATATAAATTTTTATGGCTGTGGGGCAGTTTCTGTGTATAAATTAGTATGTAAACCCCATATTTATTGTATTCATATTAGTCTTTGCAAATGGATCTGTCATTGTGTAAGACAGTAACTGTACACTTCAGGCAGATTTTCTGTGTTACGAACTGTTTCAGTAAAATACTGTTTACCGACTTCAGTGGTGCTTAAGTCGTGCTGTCTTTAAGCCTCTTTGGGAAAGTAGCTCCCAGGTCTGTGCCTTCCGCAGCTGGTCCTTAGTTCTGACAGACAAACCTTTAGTGGTCTCTTTCCCTGTGCAATGTGCTGGAGCCCAGCAATCGGGAGCTAAAGACAAATAATTGTCCTAATTGTCAGGTGTAGTTTTGTAGCTTTTTACTTGTTAGAGGATTGAATTCTTAATATTTTCCATAAATGCATAAAACTGACATCCTGAAAAGAATGAAGACCTTAAATGTGGCTATGGAAAATGTAAATTAAGTGAAAAACAGTCATGAGACCTACAATGCTCCCTCCCACTCTTCAACCCTGTGTTCCTTAGTCAAGGGCTCCTATTTCTTTCAGATATGCTTTTATGTAGAGTTCTGTCCACTACCAAACCCTAAAGGACCCAAGTTATCGGTGAGAAAAACCTAGATCTGTAATTTAAGTGACTCTAGAAATGATTGCTCCTATCCTGAGAAATCCATCTTGGTCATTTAGGAAGATGGCAAGTGGTGGATGCCACAATTCTCACTGCGACTGTGCCTTATTATCTACGGATTGCAGGTGCCAGGTTTGTGTGGAAACTATTTGGTGTTGGGATTGGAATATTTAGCACAACTTTAGGGCAGTATGTCATAGGTTTACATGTTCTCTTCATGAAGCCACTGAGACTATGTCAGACGGGAGAGTCTGTGAGGACTTTGGAGACACCTTGATAGTCACCCTGAAGATCACTTCTGGTTTTGGGAAAGGTACTTGGAGCCCCACCAGTCTGTCTTGTAATTGGGATTACCAACCTGTACTCCAATGACAAGCAGGCTCTCTGGATCTATGGTGCTGTGGGCATGTGTTTTTTCTTATGAAGGTACAGTTTTGCAGCTTAGGTCATTAAATTCCCATAAATAGTGCAGACTTCATTTTGAAAAGAATTCTAGAAAACTCAACTATAGAAGTTCCGTTGCTCTCAAGTGCAGTTGAAACAAGTTCTATTACCCAATTTCTTACAGTCATTGTTTTAACTTCTTACCATGACCTATATCTACTTTTGCCCAAAATTTTAAAGTAAGCAACACTATCCCCAATAAGGATACTGTAGATGGGGCTGAATTCTCTGAACTCAAAAGTCATGCTTGCTAACTTCAGCACTTAGGTTTTCAAATGGTTTGAATAGAATATTATTAATTTGGAGGATTCCTACATCTAACCATGGATTAAATGTCGTTTTATACTTGATGTCTTTGGGAAATTTAATAATGATCTAGGGTAACTTAATCTCATTTTGTACTTTAGCTCTCTCAAGATTCATCCCATTATGCACATAGCATTAATACTAATGACTTTCTTGTTTTAATGTGGCTTTTCAAGTATTTTCCTAATGCAGTTAGTCATCATGCTTCAGATTAAGGTTTTCAAACTACAATAAGGCAAAAAACAGATCCATTCTCAAACTGCTTGAAATTTGGGTTTTTCCTGCTAGTGATAAACTGGGTGCTGGGCCGCAGCAGTGACTCCAGTTTGCAGTCAGCCTTGCAGTCCCAAAGGAGAACAACAGTAATGGAGTATGCTACCCTAGATTGCCCAGAAGGATGAGTGTGTGCAATCACTGCATTCTTTTTTATTCAACCATGTTTCCAACTTGTGGCAGTATATCAGGATATAATTCCATCATAGCTGAGGGTCATCTTGGCCAGATATAAAGTATTTCCAAAACCTGAGTCATTGTATTTGAAGTACGTAACTCAGTGGTAGACTGCTTGCCTAGCATATATTAAGTCTCAGTCAGTGATTCTCAACCTGTAGATCACAACTCTTTCAGCAAACCTCTATCTCCAAAAATATTTACATTATAATTAATAATAGTAGCAAAATCAGTTATGAAGCAGCAGTGAAAATAATTTTATGGTTGGAAGTCACTACAACATGAGGAACTGTATTAAAAAGTTGCATTATTAGGAAGGTTGAGAACCCCTGCCCTAGGTGATTCTGCAAAAAGAAATTTAAAAACAGTATGAATGCTAAAACCTTTTTGCATGAATCTACCATCATGCCACTACCAGCAGTGTTGGGAAAAACACCTGAACTGAAGGTCATGTTTCTCATTTCCACAGATGAATTTACCTGTTGGAAAACTTTATTGTAAGTTAACATAAATCAAGGGCATTCAACTAACTTGTTTTCATGCTCAAAACTTTAGCCACAGCGATAATTATTCCTTTCAGAACGATAATTAACTGACATTTAATGTAGAGATTTTTGCTTCTCATTTCTTGTTTTTATAACACAGCTATGATTTTCCTTTCACAGAAGTGGTGTAAATAGCACTTTTGTCATTAATCTCTGACCTCAATTTTAAATGATGTCATTTAACATGATGTCGCTTAACAAGGATTAGGAAGTATGGTAGGTATTTTTGTTTGAAGATTGTCAAGTACGTTTTCTTTTTTGATAAATGCTCAGATCAAACTGCACCACATTCTTGGCATTTCTTCTGTTGACCTTCAGTCTTTCCCCGGTTACTTCATTTTCCTGAGCATATTTACCAATTCTCTGAGAGCTTCATACAGTATATTTTGATCATCTTCCTGGCCTCCTTTCCTTATCTCCTGGATCCACTCTCACTTCCCTAATCCTACCCCAAGTTCGTGTCCTTTTCTTTTTTTTAATTTAATAACCCACTTACTCCAATTTATGCTGTCAGTACTTAATCTTTTATTTTTGATGTCAAGATTAAACAACACCAAAATAGTGATTTTCATTTAAAAACTATATGAATTTTTAGGGTAATAAATCTTAAAACAGGAATCTTCCTATGATTATTGCCTTATTTTATCTTCAAGGATAATTATTAGATATGTGTTTATAATATTTTAATGACAAATAACTTCCTACTGTCATAAAAATGGAGAGATGTAGCACAAATCTTAAAAGGTCTTATTAATAAAAACAAACCTGGAGCAAGGTATTGGGGGTGAACGCTGAAAGATCAGAGAAACAGACCAAGCCACAGATAACCTCACCTTGCCAATTTCTCAGCCGATCCTGTTTCCTCAAACTGGAAGCCTCTGAGTCCTCACCCAAATGGATCTCAGCTGAACTGCTGCTAAAAGCCTAAAAGCTTAACAGCCAAGTTCCTGGTCCTCACTCCTTATATACCTTTCTGCTTCCTGCCATCACTTCCTGGGATTAAAGGTGTGTGTCACCATTCCTGGCGGTTTCCAGTATGGCCTTGAACTCACAGAGATTTGGATGGGTCTCTGCCTCCCAAGTGATGGGATTAAAGGTGTGTATGCCACCATTTTCTGGCCTCTATGTCTGTCTAGTGGCTGTTCTGTTTTCTGACCCCAGATAAGTTTATTGGGGGACACAATATCACCACAGAGAGAATGCATTTAAAGTAAGGATAATAAATGGTTTTTCTCTATAAATTACATAATCTGAAAATCACAAGGCCTTATTACCCATAAGTATTGAGTTTCATATCTTTTCATACAAAGGTCAATCTACAGCCTTGCACATACAGCGTGCATAGCTACTCAGACATTTTCTTGTTTTCTGAATCAGGCTTTAAAAACTGAGTGATGACCTAAGTACCAACCAATTCCAAAACTATGCAAGTTACACTAGAAGATGTAGTTTCCAACCTAAAGGAGCACCTGCTTGAGTCCATATAAACTAGAGAATCATATTAAGCTGTATACATCATAGGAACCATAGACTATAACTATATGAGAGTTGAGAGCTAAAGTTATAAAGTAATTAATAAATTATTTAAGTGTGATGAGAACTGCTGTAGTTCAAAGGAGGGTTAGGATTTGAGACTTTAAAATAATCATGATGCCAAACGGTAGAGCAAGAATAGTCGTAGAGACTAAGAAAAATGGAATAGAGAAGAATCACTTAGACATTCAATAAATATTCAGCACCAGCAACATAGAAAGTACTCTGAGAATGCAATTGTAATACAAATTAAATGGCATCTGCCCTTCAGGAGCTTGAGCTCTATAGAAAAGTAAGGAATCAAAAGAATAGACTCTTGAGTGGTCTAAAGTGGTCCATGGTGCAACTGAGTAGAATGCAAATGAGGGAAATTCTGGCTGGGCTGATCAGCAAATGCTTCAAGGAAGTGACATTAAACCTTGGCCCTACAGGGACCCTGATAAGCAGAGAAAATAAATGGGTGGGAAGAACAGTACAGACGGGAGGGACACCTAGGGAGTCAGCCGTCAGCCATGACCAGACACGTACCATTTGTGATCTCATTTGTTCCTTTTCGTCAGGCTGGATCTTCTCAGGGAGAAGCAAGGGAGCTGTGTCTCACAAACATGAAACCCTGCCTTGCTGGACTGAGCAGTGCAGCAGCATTCTTTACATGGAAGCCACTTCCTTGGGATTCAGCAAGGCATCTCACAAGGCTGTGATGGCATTCTGGAGAACAAAGGCTAGATCTAAGCTAAGAACACAGGGTGCTCAGCAGGTCGTTTTAGTGGAGAGAACAAGGCACAGGCTTAAGAGGGAAGAGCTTCCTCTCTCCTCCTCCTGACAGGACAGCAGGTAAGGAGGAGAAAGAGGTGATGCAGAGGAGGGTGGGAAACAAGCTACCTTTTGCCAAGCGGGCCACTGTATCATTTCTTTTTTCTTCAGTAGACTTGATGAAATTGCAGAAGACATTTGTTGATGACACAATTAAGTGTGCATCAGCAGGCAAAGCAGTTCCATCCCCTGCAGAGATGGGCTGAATGTCAGACAGAATTGGGCAGGAAAACAGAACTTCAGCACTTGGGTTGAAATTATTACCATTCACCAATTCAGTATCTGCTCTGCCTTCCGTAGCCCACCAGGAAAAGTATACTCTTGGGGATATTACAAATATCCTATTTAGCGGGGCTGAAGAGATGGTTCAGTGGAGAAACCACTTGGTGCACGAGAATGAAGAGGACCACAGTTTGGATCCCCAGGACCCACAAAAGAGCTAGGCTGGCATGGCGACTACCTGCAATCCCAGAACTTCAGAGGCAGAGATGAAGACTTGGTTCCTGGTGTGAGTTGATTAACTGGACTAGCCAGAATTAGTGAGCACCAGGTTCAGGAAGAAACTCTGCCTTATAAGTAGAGATCGACTGTGGAAGACACCTGACATCAACCTCTGGCCTCCACACACAAGCATGTGCAGGTCTACCCCAGCATGTATGCCCACACACATGCAAACAAACACACAAGTATACACAGCTCCACCAAACGAATTTAATTTTAAAAATCAAGTAACAAGATAACTCATAGTAGGTTTTTGTTTGGAGATTATATGTAAACTGCTCCATTTGTAGGCTAGTACAGGATGAAACTAGTCACACAATATGGATGGCAATATTTCAAATGATTGCAAGAAATGCAATATGATATTATCCCCACTTTATGGCTGAGAAAGTTGTTCAGGGTTGCAAAGCTAGCTGAACAGTGGAACTGTCTGACATTTTCGCAGTGACCTCCACTGCCTTTCCGGTCATGATTTACAGTGGTTGGGTTATAGTGTGTTCATTTCTAGGTGAAAGTCTGTTAGTATTCAGAAAACAAGCCATTTTCTTCAGAAATGAATATGTCCAGTACTATGTATATTTGTGTAGATAATAGATTTTTATAACCTTTTTCTATGCCCTTTCTCATACTTCATATAATAGGAGCCATAAAAATACTTAGTGATGAAACATTTCATTGAAATAACAAGCGATAAAAGGGTATTTGAAAGTGACAATTCTAATCAAGCTTAAGACACATAAATTCTTGAGTTCATTAGGTTTCAATTATGAATCATATATATATATATATATATATATCAAAATGTCTCTGTTGCATATCTTATGATGATAAAACTTAGGTGGAAAGGAAGAAAGATGAATGTGGATTCATACTGTTTTGTTTCTAGATGTGGTTGAAAAATAGCCTGGCCTGTTATAATAATATTATAATGTCCCTGAGTTTGATCCTTTCAGAAATATTTTTAAAAAGGAATGGAGTAAATTCCCAGTACTTATGATGAGGATGATTACTAAAACACATATTCCTATGAGACAAGGCATCAAATTGTGCTTTTTTTTGACACACTTATTTAAGTACAATGAAAAGAAAGTCATCAGAAAATTTACAGGGAACAAAGATATCCATCATTGCTCTTTTAGGAAAGCAGTAAGAGAGAGAAAGAGATAGCCCATGGCAAATGCTCCTTGATATGAGCCAGTAGGGCCACCACACAGCACTTAGCTGTTTCCTTTTCTCTTTCTTTGGGTTTGAAGAATGTAAAGGTGAATAAATTACCTTGCTTTGGTTGTCTATATATATATATATATATATATATATATATATATATATATATGTATGTATGTATCTTGAAGACCAATAGACAGTAGCTCCTCTTTATTCTTGCTGGAGACAAACCATCTTTTATCCACTTGTTTTTAGTGACTTGAAAGACAGAATGTTTAGTTGTTTCCCTGTGGGTGTTGCCAAATGGGATCTAAAGAGGCCAGGCTAGATGGAAGACACTGGCCTTCACATTCCTGCAGCTCAGCCATGGGAGGAAAAGCCAGCTTTGAGATCATTCAATTAGCCCAGCATGCTTAGTTTTCTTTGCTAATAGCACGGCTTATTTTTTCCCAGTAGGGTCAAATGTTAAGACCACTTTTGCTTTGCCATTTGTATTCTTTGACATATTTGGATTTAGTTATTTTGAAACATCTTTATCCATTAGACGGTACCTTTGGCATTCATATTCACTGGGAGAATTTTACAATTTCATGCAAAGAGTCTAGTTATTAATAACCACTCATGCAATCATAATTATTGATTCAAAAATCCAATCTTCATTAAAAGTATATTAACTATTCTGATGAATAGTTAATATAACTCACATAATTTCATGGTCTACAAAGGTTGAGACATTTTGCTTTCATGATGCTGATTACAAAAAAGCCGAAAAATATTCTATAGTAAGTATGAGGAGAGAAAGTTATTTTTTTTAAAATTTTGCTACATAATGGCTCAGTCCCAAACCAAAAAGAAAGAAAGAAAGAAGAAAGAAAGAAAGAAAGAAAGAAAGAAAGAAAGAAAGAAAGAAAGAAAGAAAGAAAGAAAGAAAGCCTGTGCATTAAAGGCTGTGAAGTTAAATGTTTAATGCAGTCTTTTTCTTGGCCTCATCCTGTGTTGGAAAAAGTGGAAAACATTCAGTGTATGGCACAGCAGCCTCCTTTGATGCTCGAGCAACCCGGAGTGCCTCAGGTCAGAGCTCTGAAGTCCCGTAAGTGGAGATAATGATCAGACCTGACACCAGGACCCCAGGGACCTATCCTAGAAAGAAATGTTCTGTTTGTTTGGTTTTGTAACTAAACAAATTCCTTGAACCCTTTGTTATCCTTTTTCTAAATCCTTCAAAAAAAAAGAAAAGGTGCTGGGGGAGGGAGGAGGATTTGAAAGACACAACAGATTCAGGCGTCAAAACATGTAAAGTTTCTGCTCAGGGTCCAGTTGTGTGTTCTTTAGTGTCTCAGTTGAAACAGATATGTCCATGGCAGGCGCTCATTATTGTCTCCTAAGGTACTGAAAGCTTTTGTTGCTATTATGTTGTCTTAGCTATTTAAACAACCACCACTTCAGCATGAAGATTACATGCTGAATGCATTTATAGATGATTTTCAGTGTAGTAGAGCATTCATGGTTTACAAATGAACAACTTACAAATCCTGTGCATTTCCTTAATTCAGTCCGAGTATCGAGTATAATCAACTTTCGTTCAATCACTGTTCAAGGTTTAAGTGAGCATAGACTGTATTACTGTTATGTGCCATCTCACAAATGCATGTGTTAGTGGAGTGTGAATAAGAAGGAATGTACTAAAAAACAAAACAAAAAACCCTCATGGCAGCAGCATCATTGGTTATGGACAGTCTGCAGTTTATCTGTTCATCCAACAAAAACAAGCATATTTCCTGACTCATTTAAGTATTCAACAATAGAAACCCAGTGCTGAAGAACAGACTACATAAATTCAGATACCAAGTGGACGACCAACTAGCTAATTGTCCAAATATATGTTTTCTGCGCCTCCATTTTCTCATCTATCGGTCAGCAAAAATAAGTCCTTACTTGAGAGGACTTTTGGGTAAATTAAAGCATTAGTACTGTGATGTACTAAATAATCTTAGGGCATGGTAATATGCAAATAAACGTTAGCACTGTATTGATGTTTTATAATAGAACAGATATTAACAAATACTCAGGAGCAACTTATCACCTGTAAGATGGTAGCCATATCTTCATTTGAAGCTGTGTTAAAACACACACACACACACACACACACACACACACACACACACACACACACACTTTAACATGCTGTGTCAAATTATTCAAATTGTCCCCTGTCAATGTTCTACAGAAGAACCAGACAATCAGATTGCATTAGTTACTTCTCTGTTGCTATAATAAAACACCAGGAAGAGTTTGGAGTGGCTTACCATTCCAGCAGGAGAAAAGTCCATCATGGCAGAGAGGCACAGCAGCCATCAGGAGGTGCGGAGGCAGAACCAGTACAATGAGAGCTCACAGCCTCAGATGGAAGCAGGAAGCAAAGACCAAACAGGAAGTGGGGAGAGACTATAAACACTCAAAGCCAGCCTCCAGTGAGGTCCTTCTTCCCGCTTCAAGGCTCTACAACCTCCCTCACTGGCAATGCCACCAACCGGGGACTAAGTGTTTCAATATGGGAGTCTATGGGGGACGTTACTCACAGAGCACCACATAGACATTAGATGATAAAATCGGGTAGGTGGTCCAGAGAAGTTACATGGACTCCCCTTCATAAAAGTTTGAAAGAATGAAATGTTCTGATGTACCCTCAGAGAGAAGGGCTTCACCAGGTAGAAGAGTGTGGGGGACCTATATAGATGGTGACATCAGAAGGCAGGATCAGGGACCCAGTTCTGGCCTTTCTTGTGGTGTACTTTGTTTTGGGCTCAAGCTAGCCCCCTTGCAGAGCCCCCTAAACTGCCCAAAGCTCATGGAGTCCCACTCAACCCATTGGCCTCTGCAGTTTGGGTTTTGCTGGACTCCGAACCCCCCATCACCTCCTGGCAGTTCTGAGGTTGTTCCCACCTGGAGAAGGCAGAATTTGATTGCTCAGCAATATTGGAAAATGATGAGTCAAAGAGATGTACTGTTTGACTCTAGGGAATATTATCTTGTCAAGCCCCGGTGTATGTCAAGATCAGAATTCTATGTATAAAAGGAAAGCTTGAACTAGTGCTTTTAACCTCTTATTTAATAAAAAAAAATGAAAGCAAGTAAGACCCAAAGAGAATAGAGAATCCCCCACCTTTAAAAAAGATGCAAAGGGGATGATAGAATTATAGCACTTGCTTACCATACACAAGGCTCTACATCCAAGCCCCGCTACCACAAAAAGAAAGAAGGGAAAGAAGGAAGAGAGGGAGGGGGAGGAGGACGGAGAGGAGGAGAGAAGAAACAAAAGAAACAGAAGAAGCAGGAACAGAAGCAGAAGCAGAAGGAAGAGGAGAAGAAGAAGAGAAAAAGAAATCTGGTCTCAGCTACAAAGCAGTGATCTCAAAGGCCACTTAGGGTACATGAGACTGTCTCCAAATATAGAAAGGGCCACATTCATTTGAGCCTAGGTTTTAGATGCAGGGTGTGGGGTAACATCCTTCCTTCTTGACTGATGGACTTTCTAAACTGGGGCGTCATTACCATATCTTTCTAATGTGAATAATAATAGCAACTTTAGAAATTGGTGGAGATTAACTGAAAAGTCATATAGCACAAGTCCGAAAGCTGCCGAGCCTCTTACAAGTGTTCAGTTAAACTTAGCTCTGATTATTGTTGCTATTTTGGGGGGGAAACCAAAGCTGGAAATTTGAGAACAATGCCAATAGATAACAAGCACCTATTCCCACTGCTCTGAGATTTTTGACTCTGAAATTACTGTATCCTTTTCTAACAAGGTAGTTAAATGACTAACATTTTTATATTGTACTACAATAAAAATTTTGGATTTTGTTTTTAATTTACATGTCTGTCAGGGCAGTATTGAAAATTGGGGGAAAGTGATATATAAAACTTGTGTCTGTAATGTTAAATATTTTAAATAATTGTGATTACATCTGTAAACAATGCTTAAGAGAGCTTAATTTGCCAGGTCTTTTCTCCCTTTTCCTTTGCTACTGTCTCATTATGTACCCTAAGTTTGTCTGAATCTAAAAATTTACCATGTAGTCTACTTTCACCTCTAACTCTCAGCAACCCTCTTGTCTCAGTCTCCAGAGTGTTGGGATTATCAGCATATAACACCATATCATACAACCTAGGTGTATATTTCTTGTGACTTTAATTCAAAATGCTCAAAATGGCAGTTCAAAGTGTAACTGTAAAGTGGGAGGCTGTATATTTATCAGAAAAATGTAGGATAATTTCTCTAGTTTAGATCTTAAGTGTTTTCCCAAAGGATCAAGGACTAAAAGCTTGGTTCCTAGCCTGTGGTGCTATTGGGAGGTAGTAGGACCCTAAGACAGTAGGGCTGAGTAAAGTGATGGTACAAGGTTCTCCTCTAAGTTTATGACCCCACTAGCCCCTGGAAGTTGGATAGGTTTTCAGTACTGACATGATTTCCCACCAGTTTCCTAAGTGCATGATTACTAACTTTATTCTAAATACTTAGACCCACAGATAAGTGCAGCTCTCACCCTTCATCAAAGAATCTTCTCTTTGTAGTAGATGGAGACAATTACAAAACACTATAGCTGGTCAAACTACATAGAACAGCAGAGCACATGGTGCCCAGACCCGGTGGATACATCTCCAACACAACTCAAAACTCCTGCATCTAAGGTTCAAGGAACATCACAGAAGAGGGAGCAGCCGGGCGGTGGTGGCGCACGCCTTTAATCCCAGCACTCGGGAGGCAGAGCCAGGCGGATCTCTGTGAGTTCGAGGCCAGCCTGGGCTACCAAGTGAGTCCCAGGAAAGGCGCAAAGCTACACAGAGAAACCCTGTCTCGAAAAACCAAAAAAAAAAAAAAAAAAAAAAAAAAAAGAAGAGGGAGCAAAAGGATTGTAAGAACCAGAGGACCAGGAAGTCTACCATGAGATCATGTCTCTTACAAATGATAGGTTAACAAATGGCTGCCTAAATAGGACCTAGCAATGAAACACCAAGACATGTTTTGTGGAAGGGGGAAATCTCACAGACCCCCACTCCTAGACAAAGAACTACACTTGGCTCAAACACAGACTCACCTCGTCACAAGCCCAAATAATGGTACCATGTGACTATGGACGGAAACTTCTGAAACCATGAACCAATAGAAGCCTTTCCTCTTATGAGTTCTTGTCATAGTTAGGGCTTCTGTTGCTGTGATCAACACCAGGACCAAAAGCAACTTGGGGAAGAAGGGTTATTTCATCTTACAGCTTGTAGTCCGTCATTCAGGGAAGTCAGGGCATGAACTCCAGGTGTGATCCTGGAGACAGGAGCTGATGCAGAGCCTATGAAGGAGTGCTGCTTTACTGGCTTGCTCCTTGTGGCTTGCTCAGCCTGCTTTCTTTTACCATGCAAGACCACCTGGCCAGGGGTGGTGTCACCATAGTAAGTTGAGTTCTCACTCTATGTCAATCAATCATCAATTGAAAAATAATACACTACAGACTTGCCTATATGCCAATCCTACAGAGACATTTTCTCCATTAAGAGCCCCTCTTTCCACAAGACTCTAGCATGTGGGAAGGTGACATAAAAACTATCCAGCACAGTTATTATCTAAGATATTTGCCATGGTGATAAGAAGCTAACTAGCTTGACACCATAGGACATGGAGTTAATCAAAGAGCTTTCAGGTGAAAATTAAAATCACGAAGGCTAATGAGTTCAAGTTTATCAACGTACAAAACTTTGGTACTATACAAAATCATTATAATATATAGAAGATGACTTAGGCTAGGAAAAGTTGTTATCTCTGTTAGATATCTAACAGGATTCTTTTTGGGGGTGGGGTTCGAGACAGGGTTTCTCTATGTAATAGCCCTAGCTATCTTGGAACTAGCTCTGTAGACCAGGCTGGCCTTGAACTCACAGAGATCTGTCTGCCTCTGCCTTCCAAGTGCTGAGATTAAAGGCATGCACCACCACCACCCAGCTCTGACAGGATTTTTATCCTAAATATAACTTAGAATATTTTATAAGTCCAAAGTGTGGTGGTTTCAAAGAGAATGGCCCCCTAGCGGAGTGGCACTATTAGGAGGTGTGGCCTTGTTGAAGTAAGTGTGGCCTTGTTGGAGGAAGTGTGTCACTGTGGGGGCAGGCTTTGAAGTCTCATATATGCTCAAGCTATACTCAGTGTTGCACACAGTTCACTTCCTGTTGCCTGTGGATCAAGATGTAGGACTCTCAACTCCTTCTCCAGCACCCTGTCTACCTTCATACAGTGATGTCCTGCTGTGATCATAATGAACTAAACCTCTGAACTGTAAAATAGCCCCAATTAAATGTTTTCTTTATAAGAGTTGCCATGGTCATGGTGTCTCTTAGCAGCAATAGAAACTAAGACAGTAAGAAGTCAGATGCTCCAATAGGAAAATGTTTAAAGAAATTGAGACTATGTAATTCATAGCAAAAAAAAAAGTACAAAGGTTCAACAAATAGTTGAAAAAATAACATGAATTTTTAATGCAAATGAGAGAGAGGAATGGACATTGAAATGAGATTTAAAAGCATTATATATATATGGTGTAGTTGTGGGGTGAATGGAGGGAGCGGTATCTTCAGGTACACTGGACAGAGGGAGGTCTTAGTTGATAGAATCACTTGGAAAGATGATTTTGCAGCATTCATTAAGGTAAGACTACAACATTGATGTTCCTGTGACTCCACTTCCCTATATTAACCTTAGAGTAATACTCGCCAGCAGGACTAGAAAGTCTGGAAATGACACATACACCCCTCACAGTTCTATGTGTGTCCTGGTAGAGGCACTAAGGATGACATTGAGAAAATGATTGTCTTTTATGAAGCACATGAATAATATGGTTGTTTCTTCTCCAAGTTAAGAACAAACTAGCAGGGACACAGAGACTAAGATGCCAGCCTTGGTAAAGACTACCTTGGATCAAGTCTTTCAGGTGCATGTCCCACTGTGTTTGCTCTGGTCTCCCTCCCATACTGCCCATCATTCTTTCCTTCCTTGCAACCCTTGCCCCTGCTCTTAGCCTAAGCCATAGACAATCTGCAGTGAAGGAGTCTGGTTCTGCACAAACTCACACTGATCAAAACCAGAAAATAGGGAGACAGATCCGTCAACTTCAACTTTTCATGGATTGGCTCTACCTTACTTGGAAACATGGCCCAATGACCTCTGCTGACAATAGGTAATCTATTTACCCTTCTCATCCCTGGGAGAATGGATGATGTTGAACACACAAACTCAAGTCCATGCTTGTTCTTGCTATTGCTATATTTGCTGTTATTATTACTATTATTCCATGAACATGTTGCATGTTTTTCCTCAAACAGTATTACTGACAAGTCATGTCTTAAACATGTCTTAATTTATTTTAAGGAATTTTAATTGGATCAAGACTTAAATAGAAATCTACAATGATGTTGGACATTTTTCCTGACTATAGTTTTATATAAATAACAGATTATTGCTTCCAAAACAGAATATATCCTCATGTTACATCTGTGTAATAAAATAAAAAAGTAATATGGGAAACAACATGAGATAATAAATAGTCATGATGTAAACTTGCCTTTTAAAAATATGAAATTTAACATGAAGCATTTTAAGAAACTTTCTATTGCTACTAATACTCACTCAAAAGATGAAATAGTGTTTGTGATATAACGAAAAATAATAAGTATTTAGATGTATGCTTGCTTAAGATGTGCCAAACGTTCCACCACCCATGGTGTTTCTTTCATTTAATCCTCTTATTAACTGTCTTGGCACAAACGGTTACTACTGTGACTACTGTAACAGAATATATGACACTCACAGTATGGAGAGAGGGAAGTCCGAGACAGAGTGACTCCCATCCAATGAGGGACTTTATGATGCATCACCTCACAACGGAAGGTGGATGCTCAAGAGAAGAAGAGCAAGAGTGAAAATTCACAAAGTCATATACTTTCGTAACCAGTTGTAATTAATTTATGAGAGGTGGAGCCTTGATTACCTAAGTACCCCAAACATGATTGCCTTTGGGGATTAGTTGTCCACTATGTGCTCTGAGGAAGAACGTGTTCAAACCACAGCTTTAAAGTACCATGAAACTTACATTTGTTTTCTGTTAATGATAGTGAAGCTTAGAATGCACAAACATTTGGCCAAGGTCCTAGGAAATCTGAGCCCTCTTCTAGAGTGTATTTATATACTATAATTTGTTTTCACCCATGTTTAGCTCTAGCCACCAGGCTTATCTTTGGATGAGGTGAGCATATGCATTGAAATTGAAATTCAGCTGTTTTCTTGGCAATATGTGTTTGCAGTGATTCACAAACTTCAATTTTCCTCTACCTAAAATTAAGAGTCCTTCATTTTATAAACTATAATTATAAACATTCAATATTTTGAAAGGGGAAAAATGTGTCCATTCATACCAGGTATTTAGTAATCACCTACAGATTTCTTCTAATTGTAAGCTTGTGTGAGATTACTATTGTTTCTAAAATTCTTAACAAGTAATTATAAATAGATGTAATAGTATAAAAAATGAAAATGAGATCCCTTATTTTTTGTATTTCATAAACACCATACAGTTTTCTTTTGTCAAAGTTTTACTCAAATACTGAAATAATTTTAAATCATTCCAAAGCCTTTTTCTTTTATAGTATCTTAGATCTTGACCTAAAATATTAGAAATTTACATGAAAGATGAATATTCAAATATGCGAATGTGTCTTCGCTTTCACGTACAGCAGAGTCTTTTATCATGAATAATATCCAATACTGAATAAGCTGGAAAGTTGTTCATGTGATGCACAGATGAGTAAACATCATGTGATTTTACTGCGGCAGGCAGAACCAGCACAATGATGCAGCTTAATCGGGTCCCTGAGCCAACAAAGGTAACCCAAGGCGGCGGCAGCTGCTTTAAATAAGCAGATAACTTTATCATTCTGATTATAAATATGCTTAGCTTGGCTTGTGGACTTCATCCAATCTGATATTGTGGGGAAGAGCTAAGGTAATACAAAAGTCTAACCCCTGGGGACTTCCAATAGATTCTCAAGCCAGCGAAAATACATTCAAATGCCAAACCGACAGCTCTTTCCCTAAAGTGGGGTCATTAAAATGGGATTCTTCCATATATTGGATGCTGGTAGACTAATATGAGTAGGGAAGGTGAGAGCTCACCTTGTCATGATGAAGACTGATTGTCACATTAGCACAAGGCTTTATATCTGATGAGCCACAATAAGTATGTTTATTTATTTTTTCTTTTTCTCTTTTGTCAATGCCAATAGTGAGACAAGGTGGAAGCTTCCTTTTTATCTGCATAAGTGGGCTGGGGTTGTCATCAGCGCCAAGAAATACAATGGAAGACCTTATGTTTTGTCTTTCCAGATCAGATTCCCTGATACCCAAGCGCAATTCATCTGTAGTCAATTCTCAGCCTCTAAAACTAAGAAATTAGACAGCCCATACTTTGGACCCAAATTGCAAGAACTCCCTGCAGTTAATGGTAAGGAACAATGACATAATGAAAAGAACAGACATAGTTTAAGATGCTGGTTAATGAGATATCTAGAAATCAACTTCGGGGATTTGACACATGAAACAAACAAACACACACCACAATTCCTGTACATCGTTGCCTTCTCTGTTGTACAGGAGCATTTTCCTTTTATGGAAAGGAAAAGAAAATGTAAGAGCAAATGTAAAAGTTACATGATGAAACTCACTCTGAGACTGCTTCTTCATGCCATGCTTGAGGAGCGCAAAGTTGAAAGATAACACCATCAATGTCTCGATCAGAAGGCTAGCAAGGCGACTGTCAGCTTTAATGCACAGTGCCCTCTGCTAACTAGTAGCAAAAATTCTAATTATGTGATCTATTGATGGGAAAGTGAATTCCATAGTGATTTCAAATAGTCTTCTTTTTAGGTTAGAAATAAAGAAAATAGCTGTCTCTTCAGAGAGGAAAGATAGCATGACATGGTGATGGAGTCCTGGCCAAGAAGGCAGATCATGTGCGTTGTCACTGAAAGTCCATTTGGGACTTTCTCTCTCTGATCTTCCTTTTCTTCTTCTTCTTCTTCTTTTTTTTTTTGTTTTGTTTTTCGAGACAGGGTTTCTCTGTGTAGCTTTGCGCCTTTCCTGGGACTCACTTGGTAGCCCAGGCTGGCCTCGAACTCACAGAGATCCGCCTGGCTCTGCCTCCCGAGTGCTGGGATTAAAGGCGTGTGCCACCACCGCCCGGCTTCCTTTTCTTCTTAAAGAACAGTATTTGCCTTAGTGTCTCACGAGAGTCTTGCGAGGAAAAGCTAATGAAGAAACATACTGGACTCATCCAGTGACATAAACACCACTGTGCAAACGGACCATGTCTTTCTGCATATCAGCATTTCTTAGTGATTCCTGACGGGGGTGACTGCGTGAGGGCCGACTGTGGGGTGTACTGCCAGCTCAAGAGGGGGCCCTCCACAGTGACTCAGAAAGTATGCACATCTTAGCACTGAAGAAGTTCTATTTGCTTTCGTTCTTTTTTTTTTTTTTTTTTTTTTTTTTGAAGATGCAAAAAAGATGCTGAAGACCCAACAGCAGCATGATGTTGTTTCTGGGAGACCCGCTGACCCCGAGTGTTTGAAGAGTAATGCCTAAGCAACAACATGTACTGTCTACTAGAACAGCTAAGAAGAAGGATTTTTATAAAAATTCCAGGAAAAAAAAATAATCCAAAATGAAATGAGAAACTAGAGAGGCTGATCAGTCCTAATTTCCATGCTTTTGAAAGCCAGGAAAATTTAAGAACAAATGAATGCATCAGTATATTCAAACAAGACTGCTGCTTTCTTATCTTTAACATCACTTACAGAATTGGAGACAGTGTGTACTCGGAAGGGAAGGAGATGAGGAGGGTACAGAGGGGCAGAGGGGGAGAGAAACTTCAAGGACCCAATACTTTTTTCTCTTCCTTTTCTGTGGAGCTAACTGCTTCAGCACCCCCTTGTGTTTGTTAAAGATCCTGTGCAAATGTCTGCACTGCAAACCACACATGGAGTTCTTCAGAAACGTGTTCTGCAGGGATCTGTCAGATGAAAGCCCCTATTTCATGATGCAAAGGTGAACTGATAACTAAACTTTCATCACTGAATTTAATCCTGTTCTGCTTCTGCCCCAGCTAAGACTCCCTGGCTCCCAATAATACTGTCACCTTTTAGCCACTCCAACATTTATAGAATGTGATCATCTAAGTGTAGGACACTAATTTCAGCTCATTTTCAAATCCTGCCCAGTCACCATCACTCCAAATCATATTGTAGCAGTACTTTCTGGAGAGGGGAATTAAAATTCAATGTATCAGTAATGTATCTCTTGATATTAGAGAGTCTGTGCTTATCTTTATCTGTGCAAAGACAATATGGTGTTTGAAATACAGTTAACAAAATTAAAATGAAAGCTTCCAGATTATTAAAGATGTTATTTTTAGGGAGCACAGTGGCAGGGCTTCTAGACAAAATCATATTACAAATACAAATACAATTATAGATAGATAAATAGGCAACAGACAGATGAACTTCAATCTTAAGAAGTGGGAATTATTTGTCAAAATTTAAAAAGAAGCTTATTACAATCCTCCATCAGGTCATGCTACTTGGAAACACAAGTGATAAGAGGCTGCCTTTTTATATGGCCTCAAGGAACTAGAGGCAGATCATTTTAGGCCAAGACTGTCATTCTGGATCTCTCAGAGTCTGTATTAAAAATGTTGTCAAGGGTTCAGGAGATGGTCAGTAGGTAAAGTGTGCGCTATACAAGCATGAGGACCTGACTCTGGATCTCCAGCATCCTCATTAGAAACCAGGTATGACAGGGCACACCTGTCACTCCAACACTGGAAGCAGAGACAGGAAGAGCCCTGTTTAGCCATTGTAGCCAATCAGTGAGCTGCAACCTCAGGGACCAGCCCTGTCACAAACAATAGCATGAACATCAATTGAAGCATACGGCAAGGTTGACCTTTGGCCTCTACACACACACACACACACACAGGCACCACACCCTACACACAGAAACAAAGAACAAAGCTGACATCTCTTTACCTCATACACTGATCTAGAATTTTCTAGAATGTTAACTACTAAAGGTTTACATATGATGTCTTTAAGAACACTTAACACAAATGTCAATATTTTGTCACCTATTTCAATTATACAATCATTACAGTAAATACAGACTCAAACAAACTTCCTGTTCTTCCAGAACCGCACACAAAAACAGTATATTTTGATCTGTATTCATTGCCATCTATTAATGTAGCATTCACAAACAATTGCATTTTGGCAGACTATATTTGCATTTTAATTTCATTATGATCAGGATAATGAGGCTGTTGATGGCTTCTTCTATTTCCCTTTTATTAGCCTCTTAAATTTGAACTGCAGCTCTTTTGTATATCAATCTGTTGTCACAGATGGGATTTTCTAGAATTCACTTTCTATTCTATGAAACAGTTAGAACAGTAAAAAAAAGTTACTTTATACCCATATGCTTAAAATTCCAGTAATAAAGTAGAAAGTTTTATATGGTCTTATTTAATTGTCCTACACAGTAATGGGTTCAAATGGAAAGTAATAGGTATTATAATTTTATTGCAATACCAAAAATCTTCCTAGGAGTCATTATCTATTTGAAAATGAAAATCAGTAAGAGAACTTTGGAATATTCTTCAAAGTTTCAAGCTAAAACTTAGACACAAACATATTTATTTTGCCTAGATATACATATTTAGAGGTAATATTTCTGAGATAAACATTTTACTATTAAAATATCAGAGATTTCTGGTTATAGGCACTGCCAGGTAAGAGGTAGGGATCTAGCCATTCAATGTGATCAAGCACCACACAGCACAGAATATTTGCGTCTAATATTTGTTTTATATTCTTTTTTTTTTTTTTTTTGGTTTTTCGAGACAGGGTTTCTCTGTGTAGCTTTGCGCATCTCCTGGAACTCACTTGGTAGCCCAGGCTGGCCTCGAACTCACAGAGATCCGCCTGGCTCTGCCTCCCGAGTGCTGGGATTAAAGGCGTGCGCCACCACCGCCCGGCGCGTCTAATATTTGTAGGTATCTCACAGTGTACCACACTTTCTGTCATGCTCATGATAGGCATGGAGAACCATTCTACCTTCGTCTCAGCTCCCTGCCAGGGGCGCTTTCCCACCATCCTATAAGCAGGTTAACCCAGTTTGAGAGCAGGAGTCGGGATGGGTAGAGGAAAGAGGTGGAGTTGGGGGCTGCTGAGGTTACTATGTGTGCAGAGTGTATCCAGATCCAGGGTCACTACCATTTTTAACACAATCCTGAAGGGTATGGGTGTTTAATCAGTGTGATGGTTATTCTTGGTTGTCAACTTGACTACAACTGGAATTAACTAAGACCCAAGCAGCTGGATACACTTGTGAGGGATTTTTTTTCTTAATTAAATCATTTGAAGTAGGAAGAGCATCCTTTAATCGGGATCATTTGAGGAGGGAAGATCCACCTTTAATCGGGATCTTTTGAAGTGGGAAGATCCACCTTTAATGTGAGCCACTCCTTTTGGTGGCTGCCCATATAAAAGACACAGAAGAAGAATGCTCTCCTGCTTGCTCACTGTCCAGTCCATTCCTTCATTGGCATTGGAGCCTATTTCTTCAGGATTGTGGTGTATACTGAAGACCAGCTGAGACATCTAGCCATGTGGACTGAACAACTACTCGATTCTTGGGCTCCCTATTGGTAGACAGCCATTGTTAGACTAGTTGAACCACAGCCTGTAAGTCACTCTAATAAATCCTATATAGTTCTATTCTTCTGGAGAACCCTGACTAGCACAATCAGGAAAAACAAATCATAATTAAAAATTAAGAAGGAAATGACTATTGATGTTTGTAAATTCTACTATTGTATATCTAAAAGCAGAAAAAATTAATGAATTAATAAAATATGAATTTAATATTATAAATAAATTAATTACATACATAACAATAAGAAACATGAAGGAAAACATTTCAATTACAATAGTAATGCCACAACAAGAAATTAATATAGGAAATGTTCTAGTTTGTTTTCAGTTTCTGTGATAAAACATTCTGAAAAAAAATTGTTTCAGGAAAGGATCAAATTTATTTGGCCTTAACTTCTAGGTCACAAGCCTTTATTAAGAGAAGTCAGGAGAGAAACTCAAGGCAGGAACTTGAAGGAGAAACCGTGGAGGTATGTTGTTTAACTGGATTTTACAGACTCATGCTTAGCTAGCTTTGTTAATAGTCTAGAACCATTTGCCCAGGGAATGGTGCCACCCATAGTGGGCTGGGCCCTCCTACATCAGTTAAAAATCAAGATGGTCTTGTTTTAGGTTTCTACTGTAGTGACTTGTGTAGTTACTTTTGTTTATGGTGTCTTATTGCTACCGTAGAAACCCGAAACAAGACTATTTTGATTGTTAATTGATGTAGGAGGGCCCAGCCCACTATGGGTGGTACCATTCCCTGGGCAAATGGTTCTAGGCTATTAAAAAAGCAACATGAAGATGAATGGGTTTTTCAGACATTTGCTTCCACATCACAGTCCATCATGGAAGGAAGTCAGCACAGGAACTCAAGGCAGTATCCTGGAGGCAGGAGCTGAAGCAGAAGTTACAGAGAAATGTTGCTTACTGGCTTACTTCCCATGGCTTGCTCTGCCTGCTTTCTTATACCACCCAGAAGCACCTGCTCAATGGTGACACCATCCCCAGTGGGCTGAGCCCTTGTACATCAATCATTAACTAAGAAAATGCCCTAAAATTGCCAAAAAGCTGTCTGATGGAGGGATTTCCTCAGTTGAAGTTTCTCCTCCCAAGTAACTCTAGCGTCTGTCAAGTGGACAAAACAGAACAACCCTACCCCCCAACCCCGCCCCCAGACATGCCTACAGGTCAGCATGACCTGTGCAATTCCTCACTGAGACTCCCTTCTCAGGTGACTAGGATGTGTCAAGTGGATAGTAAAGCTAAGTAGGATAAGAAATAACAAAGATCTACATGAAGAAATTGTTCAAAGGCCACTAATATAAAAATAATATTCATCTAAATGAAAAAGTACACCCTGATCTTAAGTAAAGTCATCTAGTATTAGAATACTCAACTTTATCAAAATTAAATAATGAGTTTTATGTGATCACAAATAAATATACCAGAAAAAATTTTTTCTCAGAGGACTGTTTTCATCTTAAGTTCAATGGAAAAAATATAAGGAATAACTGAGGCGGTGATGAGATAGATTGCTTGCCCTCTCTCACTGGTTCATGCCTAGCTAGTTTTCTTATATAGCCGGGAGCAGCTTATTATTATAAATAGTTTATTCCTGGAAATAGACTTCTATAAATGGGCATGATTGCAAGTATAAAGTAGATACATATAGATCCTATATTTTGTATATAATATCTGAATTACACGTAACTAGAAAAATGATGGCTTTCTGAGCAAATAATCATGAGGTAATTGTGTGGCTCATCTGCAATAAATTAATTTGAAATCTCACCTTAGTTTTTTTTTTTTCACCAAAATAAGTTCCAGGTTGATTAAACAGAAGTATTTATAACCATGAAAAATATTGCAAAAATATTGTAAATACTGAATAATTATTATTTATAATGTTATGTTATTTATTTATTTATTTTTGATTTTAAGGCACTTTTTTTTTTTTTTTTTGGTTTTTCGAGACAGGGTTTGTCTGTGTAGTTTTGGTGCCTGTCCTGGATCTCACTCTATAGACCAGGCTGGCCTCAAACTCACAGAGATCTGCCTAGTTCCGCCTCCCAAGTGCTGGGATTAAAGGCATGAGCCACCGCGACCTGGCTAAGGCACATTCTTATACTGTAGTCTAATCCTAGGTTTTACGACATAGCCCAGGCTGGCCCAAATCTCATGGCATTCCTCTTGCCTCACCTTCCCAAGTGCTAGGATTACCGGAGTGAGCCCCAGGCCTGGCTAAAGTGATTGTTTTTAATAACATAGGAGTTAAAAATCCTTCCATTGCTGCAGAGTTTTGTATACTGTTTAGAAAGGCCTTCATGTTAACACAATATATACAGCATACAAAATGTGTTACAGGCAACAAAGGAATAAAATATCCTCTATCAGTTAGAAAAGCCAGTCACTCAAAGGAGAAATGGGCAAAACCAAAACCAAACAAAATCAAATAGGAGCCGATAATTCCCAGAAAGAGGAGAGACTTTCAGGTAAGTGTGTAATATGAAAAATCTTCATTCATAAGTGAAATATGAACTAAGAGTACCATATGCCATCCACCCCACAAGAACAGCAGTCCAGACACTGGTAATCTATGTGAGGGGCTGGCACAGAATGGTTTCCCTGCATGTTCCTATTGCTTGCAGTAAAATAATTGTTCCAAACAGTCTGGCAGGCTATTTGGCTTAATACAGCAGCTTTAAAATGCACATTTCTAGGAAGTTACTCTGTTTGTGGGAATTTATTTTTATTAAAGTATCATCAACAAAAAAATTGAACAATGATATTTGGTATACCATTTTAGAAACATACTGAATGCCCAAATAAGGAGCAAATTTGAAAAATGTGGTTTTAAGATATTTATTTCCAGCCGGGCAGTGGTGGCGCACACCCTTAATCTCAGCACTTGGGAGGCAGAGTCAGGCAGATCTCTGTAAGTTTGAGGCCAGCCTGGTCTACAGAGCGAGATCCAGCACAGGCAGCAAAACAACACTGAGAAATCTTGTCTTGAAGAAAACAAAACAAAGCAAACAAACAAACAAACAAAGACTTTTATTTCCATTACCCATTGAATTTAACCAGAGCCATCTGTATGGCCCCTCTCTGAAATTATTCACTCAAGTCTGGTGAGCTTACAGCTGAGTAGACAAATGAAGGCCGTAACCCCCTGATTCCTAGAGTCATCTCTAGCTAATAGTTCATCCACGAGGAGGAGCCAATTCTTGGGTAGACCTATTGCAAGCAACTGCAGCTGGTGTTTGACCATAACTGCAATTGTTGTATGTTGCCCAAAAGATGGCTTTTTCCAGCCCTTCCTCCTATTTTCCAGCTCCTACATATCTCTCCCTTTTCTTCACTGTTCCCTGAGCCTTAAAAGGAAGTATGTAGATGTCTTGTTTAGGACTGAGCACTCAACCGTTACTTCCCGTCTTAGTTTGCTTTCTATTACTGTTCTAAAGCTCTGCCCACAAACAACAGGGAGGAAAGGATTTATTTGGGTTACACTTTCACATCACAGTCCAGCACTGAGGGATGTTAAGGCAGGAACTGAAGCAGGAACATGGAGGTAGGATCTAAAGCAGAAGCTCTGGAAGAATGCTGCTTATTAGCTTTCTCCTCTTGGCTTGCTCAGTCTGCATTCTTTTACACCCCAGGAATATCTGCCTGGGGATGGTACCACCCACAGTGGACTGGGTCCTTCCCTACGGATCATCAATCAAGAAAATGTCTCCAGGGCTTCAATCTGGTGAAGACTGTTTCTCAATTGAGGGTCCCTCTTCTCAGATGACTCCAGCTTCTGTCACTTTGACAAGAAACTAACCAACACACTACAAGCACCTTGAACAACATGATTCTGTATACTCACTGCTATTCACAGGAAAGAAGGGCTTCTTTGATTGAGGCTGATTGTAGTATTTGTCTGTGAAGATAAAAATAAATATTTAGTAGATAGTTGTATACTATATTAATTTAACTTGTTTTATTCTACTAAGTTCTGTGAACTCTCCAGTCATAGATGTTTGGCCATATTTACAATACCAGGCACATATTCGATCCTGTGAAGCATGCTTCGAATCCAATCAGAGAGCCAATCAGAGAGCTATCGGCTATACAATGTCATTTGTGTCTATTACATGAGTGTGCATATCCTGTCTGCCAGTTTCTTATAGGGTTCAACTCTTGGTAAGACCAATGATGCCATTTCCCCCAGCAGCCTTCCTATGACCTCTGGTACTATGAAAATCAGCCATCAAGGAGGAAGATTCCAGTTCAGTTACAACTTGACTTCTTTATATCTTGCAATCAAGGTACATAATGACTTCAGCAATAGAGTTTTCGTGTTCAGTTCTTGGTGGGTAACTGGGAGAGGTGACAGGAGCCTGTATTATTTTGGGGGTCTCTGAAACTTCCCTAGCTAACAACACCTGGTATTGGGATTTTAAATAAAAAAGAAGACATGGATCTAGAAAAGAGACTTAAAAGGAATAGGGTTTCTGGGGGCTGGGGGAGATGAAAGAGAATAGAGTGAGAGGGAAATCAGAATGCATATGTACATGCATGACATTGTAAAAGAATAAGCCTAATTAACAAAAAATACATTTGTGCTATCTGATCATTGAACATGATCTTGATCATATAATTATAATTATGGAGATTACTTTCTTTAATTTCGTAGAGACACTCTTACCCCATGTCATACTTAATTCTGTTGCATGTATTTCTTCAGTTATTAAGTGGGATATTCCTTTACATTGTGTGAAGATGTGTCACTGTGATTGGTTTAATAAAAAGCTAAGTGGCCAATAGCTAGGCAGGAGGTATAGGCAGGACTGCTGGACAGAGAAAGTTCTGGGAAGAAGAAAGGCAGAGTCATCAGACAGACATGGAATATCCAGGATGGGCATAATAAAAATGAGACAATGAGTGCATGGAAGAAAGTAGATTAAAAAATATGGGTTCATTTAAGTTATAAGAGCTAGTGGGACAAGCCTAAGCTACAGGCTGATCTTTTATAATTAATAATAAGTCTCTGTGTTGATTTTTGTGAGCTGGGAGCCCAAAGACAAATCCATCTACATAATTCATATGAATAACAAAATAAATTTGGAAAAACAAAATTAAAAGGAAAACAAAATATAGAACAAGGTATTTATTACACATAGAATGCTAGCATTTGAGAAAAATATGAACATGAATATGCATATTTCTCTAATATATATTAACCTTGTGGAAAAAGAACTTGGGATAAAAAGCAGGGAGAAAGGAGAGGGGCTGACTCTTCATTCTTTAACCTTTTGTTCTTGCTGAATTGCATACTGTTTATGTATATTAAGTATATTAAAAAATGCAAGCCCTTTCAAAGACGAATAAACAGGAGTTAGGCAATGACTATCTTGTAACTTTCCACTGCATCCAAAATAAAAGTCAGTATTTTTAGAGGTACAAGACCTCCTTGCCCCATGTCTTTCTGATTTCTTTAGTCATATCTGTTCCTTTGACATGCACATACTCCAGTTTGTGCTCATGAGAGCTGCTTTGTGTCTCCTTAGATAAAATCAGCTTTGTCTTAGTCTGTGTGCTGATGCTGTTACATAACACCATGGACTGGGTAATTGGTCAACCACAGAAACCTACTTCTCATGGTTCTGGTGCCCATATCTACAACCTGAGTGCTGACATTGGGTGAGGACCTTCTAGCTATATCAGACCATAGTGGAAGACAGAGAGAGGGTAAAGGAATGAAGCTAGACACAAAAGACCATTTGTAAAGCTGTGTCTAGTTCTTCTAAAAGGACCCATCAGTGCTGTATTGGAGATTAATTTTCCAGCACATGAATTTTGGGGGACACAGTAAACCAGAGCATGCCCCTTCAAAATGTATGTGTGCTTTCTGCCTGCATGCCCCTTTTCTCCCTCCTGTGAATTTCTCCATCCTACTCTCTTGCCTCTGATGGTCACCCTAGTCAGATACTGTGGATTATGCTCATTGTTAATAAAACACTGATTGGCTGATAGCAGGGCGAGAAGAGATTGGGTGAGACAGTCTAACAGAGAGAATGATGGGAGGAGGAAGGGTGGAGTCAGGGGAGTCACAAGAGGTGCCAGCCAGTCACCAAACAAGCAGGAAGTCTAGAATATGAGGTAACAAGTCATGAGTCACATGGAAAAACATAAATATAAATATGGGTTAATTTAAGTGTAAGAGTGAGCTAGTAACAAGCCTGAGTTATTGGCTGATTATTTATAATTCATATTCAGCTTCTGAGTCAGTTATTTGGGACTGGGTGGTCAGGACAGAAAATGTCTGTTTACAGTCAGAGGCCTTTCTTAGTCATCTACTCAAAAAAGTAAGATGATTTGCTTTATCTAAATTAAATTTTGTGATATTTAATCTATTCTGTTCTTATTTATCACACTGTCTTATATTATTTCTTTATCTATTGGCCTGTGTAGTGTCTGTCCTCACTGTTTTCTGAGACTGTAGATGCCCTGTGTTACTCTTTCTGTTATTCTCTAGTTTAGCATCTATTATATTTCCTGACACATTCCAACTGGTTTGGAATGCAAATATCCCTTAAATGAATTAATGTACCTACCAAATTCCAAACATTTATAACAAACTATCAGAATAAATGTCTCACTGATTGGAATATAAGAACAAAAATGTGGCTTCCAAGATCCTCTTTGAAGATATTCCCCCATTCACCTAAATTCTTGCCAGGTCCCAATAGCTCTAAGTTGAGGGCTAAGCTTGTTACACATGGACTTTTAGGGCCACTGAATATCCAACTTGTCTGTGCTTTTCACTAACTTATCATTCTTGTGTTCTTATTATTGCTAAAATTTCTCATACTAACAATTGAAAATACATCTTTAATATGCTGCTCACTGATGCTAGATAATTTATTTGCTCTATTTTCCATTTTGAATACGGAGGTTATTTTCACTTTTTCTTTTTGTGAATAGATCTGAGGTAAGCATTCTGTGTGAATGTCATAGCCAAATCTCTTGTGATCTCTGTGGGATGAGTTCTCTGTAGAATGATTATAGGATCAATTGGAATAAATACTATTAACATCACTGATTCATATTGTCAAAGCATTTTTCTCAAAAGGATGTAATGCTGTCACCAACAGAGTGTGAAAACAGCTCTGGGGACTTCATTTCTTTTGAGTATTGTCATTTACAAGAAGCTTGATATCTAACAGTCTGAAATCACACCCAATTGTTCTTTCCTTTTGCATTTATTTGCTTACTAATGTGATCAAGCATCTTGCTATTTGTTTGTTTGCTGGATATCTGTTAAGGCTAGATTAATCTGCTGTGAGCTTTAATGAGCAGCTCAGACACTAAAGATGAAAGCTGTGGAGAAGGTAGGTGTCTAGTGACCCCTACTGAGGCTTTGAGCATCTCAGGGGGTTTCTGGGCATATTAGTTAGCAAACTTATGAGAAAGAAGAAGCATAAGGCTTAAAGCATGAGCTCATGCCGTGGTAAACCCTGCTTAAAACTGGCTCACGTTCAGAACCTCCAAACTTCTGTCTGTTGTCATACATTTTACAAACCTAATACTCTGATGAGAAATCACCAGTTTCATATAAACGGAGATAACAGACAGCATGTCTGCCATCTGCATGCTGCATGTTGGGTCTTAAGATATGCTCTGCAGTCTGAGAGCAGTAGGTGTGTAGGGCTGTTGAGTGTTTGAAATGGGACAGATTGGAACTGGAATGCTTTGTCAGTGCAGAAATACCGGCTTGATTCTAGACTCAGAACCAAAGCAGAAAAAGAATGCAAGATATACCAGTAATTTGTACTGATTACATGTTCACATTTTAATATTTATTTACTGGGTTAGATAAAACCTATTACCGAAATGAATTTTCCTTATTTCATTTTCCATTTCTTAACAAAAATTCTGCTTCTAGAAAATTACCATTGTATATGTGGCTACTACTACTGAGTTACTAGGCTAGTGCTACCCTAGAGATAGAGATGGAGATTTAGTATAAGCCTATGTTTTAAGCAGGCATGAAAAAACTCAGTACATTGGGAAGATTTAAAAGTGGAGACACACATACATACACACACAGAGAGAGACAGAGACAGAGACAGAAGCAGAGAGAGAGATTATATCGTGTAATTAAAACAAGAAAAAGTTGATACTCCAGCATTCAGCGTCAACCAGAAGGCAAGTAGGCAAGTGGAGTTTATTCACATTCTAAAGGACACACTACAAAAGACAGGAGAGAACTCAAGCAGCTTTATTGACAGGATTCTAATACCACAGCCAAGTAGAAGTCAAAGGGTTCTTATACATATTTATATTATATATTTATATTAATATATGAATATAATATATGAACATATCATTATGTAATATGTAATTTTATATATAATATGCATTATATAATATATAAATAAAATGAATACATTATATTCAGAGCACACACATGCACACATACACACAAGAGCCAAGAAGGACAGGCACTGCCTAAGAAATCTGAGAAAACACTAATGTATATGAAAGAGAAGTCAGAGTTAATCAAGTGTTATTTTTGTTTCTGTTTTTGTTTAGGGAAAAGTGAACTTCAAGCATGAATTGAGAGGAACAAATCTTCAGAAAAACAGATTCAAACAGAAGAGGGGATTTAAAAGAATGTTCAGTCTGGGCATGGTGGTGCTTGCCTGTAATCCCAGGGCTTGGTGGTAGATACAGAAGAATCAGCAGTTGAAAGCTAACCTGGTGTCTTAGTTACTTTTCAGTTGCTGTCATAAGAAGCCCTGACCAAGGCAACTTACAGTAGAAAGAGTTTGCTGGGGCTTACAGTTTCAGGGGGTGAGTCCACGACAGGCAGGTGACATGGCAGCAGGCAGCCAGGCATGGCCCTGGAGCAGTAGCTGAGAGCTTATATCCTGATCCATAAGGAGAGAGAGAGAGAGAGAGAGAGAGAGAGAGAGAGAGAGAGAGAGAGAGAGAACAAGCTAATTGGGAAGAAGGTGGTCTTAACACTTCAATGAACCTAAGGGACCATTCTCATTCAAATCACCATACCAGAGCTATGTGAGATCCTATCAGTAAATAACTAAATACAAGAATATGCAGATGTTATAAATAAACTTTCATTTGGGCTGCAGTTGAATTTTTTCATATAAAATCATTGATAATCTCTGTGTGTGTGTGTGTGTGTGTGTGTGTGTGTGTGTGTGTGTGTGTGTGTGTGTTCTCCAAAATCAAATGGAGCTTGCCACTGAGTTTTGGGAGCTATGAGCACTTGGATGGATTTCTTTTAGGTGTTGTGTTCCAGTAGCTACAACATTGCCTGGCATCTGGTAATGTGTAGCATAAGGGAACAGAAAGAGGGAAATTCCTGAAATATTGGAAGGAGAGAAATGTGTAATCTAGTGGATATAGAAACCTGTGTCATTTAAACAAAGGATCAATAGTTAAAATTATGTGAAGTGGATTCATTAAAAACTGCACAATCTTCCAGGATTCTTCCAGAATTTTATGTCTAGTACAATTGGGAGAACAACACAATTCATTGGTGGTCTACACAATGTGCAGGGAAGAAAGTGTTCTCCCAAAGAAGTTGAGTAGTGTGCTTGAGATCCTCCATCTGGGTCCAGAAAGTCTGCCACCTGGAGTGCAGCCACCTGACCCAGACCTGCCCTGTTTATTCTAGTGGCTGTTCTCTGAGGGCATCATGCTTATTGTGAACCAACTTGTTTATAGAAGGACCAAGAATGTAGAACTCTACTAGTTTCCTTTTTAAAAAAACAAACTGCTAAAGGTTTGATGCCATCCATGAGTGGTTTTCACATGAATACCTAAAGAAGTTCCCATCTCAACATGCACCCATTCACCTTGTAGAGAAACACTTGCCACCGTAAAATAGGACAAGAGAAACAAGGTAGGCATTGCTCTGTTTTGTTCTTTGCTTTCTTTCTCTTTTGTAGTTGTTGTTACTATTGCTATTGTTTGGTTGGCTTGGCTTTTTGAGATAGGGTTTCATGTAGCCAAGGCTGACCTTGAACTTGCTATACTGTCAAAGCTGGCTTTTGACTGCCTATCTGGCAGCCTCTGCTATGATTTATTACACTGGGGGCCCCTGAGGGTTTCCTGCACGTGCAGGAAAACATGATGGGCAGATGCCTGCCATGTTGTCATGGCAGCAGTGGTGGCCAGTAATACACAACCCAGATGCTGCATCCACGTGGAGAGTTTATTATAATAGAGAGATAAAGAGGCAGAGAGACAGAAAAAGGGAGACAGAGAGAGAGAGAGACAGAGACAGAGAGAGAGAGAGGTGCACACCCCATGGGGGGAAGCAGGAGGGGGGAGGGGCAGAATTTTTCCTTAAGAAGAGGCTTCTACGTCAGGACACAGGGCAGCCCCAAGGGGTGGGTCAGAATTTTTGTTTGTTTGTTTGTTTTTCGTTTTTTTGAGACAGGGTTTCTCTGTTTAGCTTTGCGCTTTTCCTGGAACTCATAGAGATCTACCTGCCTCTGCTTCCCAAGTGAGTGCTGGGATTAAAGGCGTGTACCACCACCGCTCAGCATGGGTCAGAATATTAACAGCCTCTCCACCTCATAAGTTCTGGCATTATAGGATTGTGCTATGGTCCTTGGCTCTGGGTTTTGCTGTTTGTTTGTGTGTTCTTATTCCCATAGTAACTCTTAAAGAGAGCTTGGGTATATGCAGGCCAGGCATCTTCTTGGTTACCTACTGTCTGTGCCCCAAGACTTTGGGATACCTCCACTTATCTCATTCATTCTCCCAGCAGGAACGTACATCATGGGATTTGGAGCTCATTTTGAACATGACCCTCCTCTGCCCCACCCCCACTTCAAATCATGGCCTCTTAATTTGCTCACTTGTTCCTCCCTCCTCCTTTCTCAGGTATGCTAGGCTCTACCTCTGACGCATGCTTCTAGTTCCTACTCTTTTCTTTCCTGTCACATGACCCTGGTAGAGACAGACATTGTGAGAGCCTAAGTTACATTTTAAGTTTTAATTACTATGCCAAAGAGATCCATGAAACAAAATGCCTCCGATCTGCAAGCCCCTTGCCCAAGGACAGATAGTTCCTGAAATGCTAGAAGCTATTGTTTATGGGAGATAACAAGTCACATGTTTTCACTCCCCTAAAGAAGTTTGCTTGACCCCTTTGCACCGGATGTTCTTGATCACATGTGGGCAGAAGGTTCACAGGATGTACATTTACCCCTGATTGGTTGTAGGCTAGAGGTACATTAGGGTGTATGCTTGCCCCTGATGGCAAATGCAATGAATTATGGGTTCACCTTCTTAAGCCTCTGCAAACTGTGATTCTGGACCGTTTTCCAGGAACCTGGGTGTAGACCTGGCTAGAGCCCATCCACCTGGTCAATATTTAATTAAAGCTTGCTTCAAATCTGGCTTTAAACTGTGGTGGTAATCTTATTCTCAGTTGGTGGGATTAGCTACCTTTCCCCCTCTACTATAACAGTCCTTTTCTTTGGGAAAAAAATCCCCCTGCTTTTAGTTAATCTCAAGCTTCCCTGAGTATCACATTCCATTTATTTAATTTAATTAAGATTTATTTTGAGTTGTGCTGTGCTAGGAGCTGACAGGGAAGTTGCCATTGCATTTAAGATTTATTGAGCACTTACTCTGTGCCAGAAACTGAGCTGAGGGTGGGAGATTTTAAAAGCTGTGTGAAGACATGTCATTTGTCCTCAATAATGCAAAGTTCAGAAAGATAGAGACAACAAATCTGCCTCGACTTGAGCTAATTCGTGCCAATAGGAAGTGTGCATGTGATACTTCAAAAGTACCAAGACAGCAGTTAAATCATCGTGAAGGAGTCTTCAATAAATCCGAGTCAGTCCTGTAAATCAAGTTAGGATCTAGTTCACGTCTCAGAGGGACTGATGCTGGTAGCCCTGGAAGGCGAAGTCAGGAGAAGGACCACTACAGGGACAGAAAGTAATCAAAAGGGGACAGGAGTCTGAAGAGAGCCTCTAAAAGGAATTTAGGAGGTCGCGTTGAAAAGTATTTTTCTGAAAGTTTAGATGCAGTTTAGAGGAAGAAAGGCGATACCCAAGAAAGGCTGTCACCTAGATAGACAGGTTATTAGGGATGCTATTGGCTTCAGCACTGGGATGCTGAGTCTGCAATGCTTGGGAAACCCACAGGGACAGACAGGTGTCTGAAAGGAACTATAGGTCCAGAACAGAAGGTTGGACCAGGGTCATGACGTCTGTAGAAGTCACCAGTGTAATCACCTGGCCAAACTCTTTGAGTCCTACATAATCTTCCTTACGTGACTTTAATAAGAGCATATTAACCGTATGGAGAGGCATGAACCTGGAAATCAATACACATCTACTCATTAAATTAGAGATATTTTATACACACGCATAATACACACAGACTTCATTTTAGTCAATGTTCTATTGCTGTGGAGAGACACCATGACCACAGCAATTCTTATTAAGTAAGACTGTAGCCAGAAGTTTCCCTGGTTCCACCTAGCTCTGCAGTCCTGTGTTTCTCTGGTCCTGCCTAGCCCACAGTACCGCAACTGCTTATAAAATAATTACTCAGAGGCTTATATTAATTACCAATTGCATGGCCTATGGCAGGCTTCTTGCTAGCTAGCTCTTATATCTTATAACCCATTTCTATTAATCTATAAGTTGCCACATGACCATGGCTTACTGGTACTTTCACGTCTTGCTTCTCCTGGCAGTGCTGGTGTCTCTCCAGACTCTGCCTTTCTCTTCCCCATTTTTCTCCTTGGATTTCCTGCCTACCTCTAAGCTGCCTTGCCATAGGCCAAGATGCTTATTTATCAACCAATCAGAGTAACACATATTCACAGCATACAGAAAGATATCCCATAGCACTTCCTCTTTTCTGTCTAATCAAAAAGGAAGGTTTTAACTTTAGCATTTTAAAATTACATACAACAAAACAGTTATTAACCACATTATAGTGACAATATCTAGTCTATTTATATTTAGCAAAATTAAAGAAAATAGTCTATCATCTATCCTATATTTGTGAGTCTAAAGTTTCATATCTAATTTATCATAACCAAGAAAAATTATAATTATAACTATCTAGTTTTCAAATACATCAAAGACCCCAGAAGGATATAATATTTCCTAAGTAAACAGGAAGAGCATTGTAAGCAACATCCAAAAATCTAGAATGACAGAGACAGCTGGCTGCCTGGATAGTCACCCAAAGTTCCTCTGCAATGTTGGGGCATCCATCTTCTGCCTATAGGCCTAGAGTTTCTCAACTGCTTCTCCCTGTGTCCTGCAGAATGTCTGGCAGTCTCCTCTGTGAAACAGGAACCTGAAGGACTATCTCACCTTTTTTGGCAAAGTTCATCAGTCACTTTCTTCTGTGTCCTGTATGTCCAGTTCACATAGCACATTGTCAGCAGTCAAAGGCAAGAATAGTTTCTTTGCCTAGTGGTCAACCTTGCCACTACAAAAGCAAACTCCATAAGGAGTTTCTTCAATGCCCATCATCTTCTCTGAAGTAAATTGGTGTTGCCAGGAGCAGATGTGTTTCATTGTCCGGGAAAGTCTAAGTTTTTAAAACATTTTAAATGCCATATTCTGTAGGTCTTTGAAGTGTTTGAAGATTACCTAATTGAAATATATCTATGTATACCTAGAAAACTTAACTAACATGACTATAAGTTTGATTATCATGGATGACTAATAATTAATCTGTAATTGAAATACATTACAACTTCAAATGAGCTATACAAACATAATACCTTAAACAAGAGTAGAAATATACATACAGTATAAAAAATTAACTTTAAATTTGTATGAATAAACTAAAATCCATAGCAATGTAAAACATTTTAAACAAGTTGTTGCTCTTTAAAAGTAGATTCAATAATCCACTCTTTTATCCTAATCATATCCACACTATCCTCTTTTCTTTTTTAGAAAGAGATTGCATTTATAATCAACCCTCTTTAAATAAAAATGAATATTTATAAACAACATTTTGGGAATTTGGACAAAGCTTCTCATAGTATTTCCTGCTGGTTGGGGGTGCTGGTAATCTTATGGGGATTCTGGGAAAATTAAGAACTATAGTTAAATCTTGGCTGTAGTCTGTGAGGATGGATCATCTCAGCCAGTTACTTTGAAGCTGATTTTGGACGTTGGATCATCTGGGCCATGGTGTCATCAGAGACCTTTCAGGGGGTCTTGGCTGGTCAAACCATATTAGCCTGGAAGCAATCCACGGGTTCTCATCTTTTGTAGAAACAAAAGCAAAACCTCTTTTCCAAAGCAACATACCCTTAGACACAAATTTTGAAGTCAAGATACCTTTAATATATATGTTGGTTTAACTTAGTAGTCTTTACAATCAAATGTCTTTTTGCAGTTAAATATCCCAAAGATAATATAATCCAGACTCTGTGTATGATTTCCATCTTTATGTGGCTTATTTCTTATATTACTTTTACTGTCTCTTTAAAGACTTTATTTTTTTAAACTATCTATTTCTTTATATAACTGCATATATTCCTTTTTCTCTCTCTTCCAATCCTATGTATATTTTTACATATAATGTAAACCATTTAGAGGTTTATTCCATTTGAATCTGTCTTATTGTGAATCTATAATCCTTCTCTGACCAGGAGAGATTTTAAACTGTTAGACTCTGTGGCTAGGATAAGAAGTGGCAGCCCTGGCTGCTGACTCCATCCACCTCAGTTTCCCAATATAGTACAGGTACCCAGAAGAGTCATGCCTACCCTGCCAACTCTGGGGTCCATGCTGCCTTCAGGTAGTGTGCAGCTGGCCCATAAACTCTTTTTATCTGTATGAGTAAAGGCTAAGTCCACCATGCAGTGTGCTGTGCAGCTTGGAGACACCTCTGTGTACCGAAGTGGGAATCTGACCTATTGCTTTGAAGCCCAAATGCTGTGGCATCTCTGTACTGGCCTTCAGATTCAGAAGTCAGATCTATTCTAGGGACAGTTTGATGAGAAGGAAGGAGTCTTCTGGAATAAACACTTTCTCACTATGCTCTGAGATCTTTCTTAGGGGAAAGTCTTCCGTGTCATCTGGTTCCAGAGTGCACCCACTGCACGGCCTGGCTCCATCTGTGCCCATGGCCAGCCACTCCTTCCCACATGGGGACAGTGGCCCATTGCTCACAAAGGCCAGTCACTCCTCCCTGTTTGTGGAGAGCAAGCCCTCCCACACCATGGTGCAGCTGTTGAGCTGACCCATGGTCTCCCCGAAATGGAGCCCAAGGTTCAGCACACAGGACAGTTTCTGACTTCCACAGAAGAGGAGCTGAGCCAGAGCTCATTGCTCCTGAAAAGATACAAAGAAGAGATTCTATTAATTATTTAGGATACAAAAGAATTAGACCCCAAAAGGTGCAAATTAGGAGAGATCGATTACAGATTCTTAATGACTTTCAAAGATTATTCGGAGACATTTCCTATCTATGGACTGCTGTTGGGGTAAAAAATGATGAACTGAGTAATTTGTTCAAAATCTTAGAGGGTGACAAGGACTTAAATAGTCCAAGAGAATTATTAGCTGAAGCTGAGAGAAAATTGGCTTTGGTGGAAAAGAATATAAGCCTCTGAGTAATTATTTTACAAGTGGCTGCGGGACCGTGGGCCGGTTGGGACCAGAGAAACTTTTGGCTACATAAAACATTTAATTGCTGCTGGCTTACAGTTTCAGAAGTTCAGTCCATTATCAGCATGGTGGCCAGCAAGGCAGCAAGCACCCAGGCAGATATGGTGCTGGAGAGGTGGCTGAGAGTTCTACATCTACAGCAGGCAGCAGGAAGAGAGAACTACTGGGCCAGGCCTGGGCTTCTGACACCTCAAAGCCATGCCCAATGACACATTTCCTCCAACAAGGCCACACCTGTTAATAGTGCCACTCCCAGGTGACCAAGCATTCAAATCTATGAGCCTGTGGGGGTCATTTTTATTCAAACCACCACACCCTTTTTGTGGGCATGCACCTGCCATGACACATGTTTAGAAGTCAAAGGAGAACTTTGTGGAGTTGGTTCCAGGTATGGATGCTGGGGATCAAACTCAGGTTGGTTGTTGGGCTTGGTGGCAAGCATCCTTAGCTGCTGAGCCATCTTTTCAGCCCTAGAGACAACCTTCTGAGGCTTGTAGTTCATATACTTGATAAGAAGTGGAACCAAGGATGTGATCAATAAATCATGGTTAGCTGGTGTAGTCTTCTCATGCTGTTTCATTAACCTATGGGTTTTCGAATGCACATTTTTCTTTCTTGAAAAGCTTCTTGCCATTTAAAAGAGCAGTTTTGTTGAGCATTGTAAGGTGTGCTGTATTGCATTAAAGAATCTTAAAATGTATTAATCTGGGCTTCATGCATATGATTTCAGTTTTCACTGGTGACTCGGGGGATAGTCTGCTAAGCGTCTCTGAGAATCTGTTTCTTTCTTCTTTTCTGATTCTAATTCTGCTACTGGGCTTACTTTCATTTTATTTTGGTTTCTTGAAGAGATACTTGCAAAAGCTCAGCTGGGAGGCCAAAAATGACCTCTTATGGTACCTAATGCAGGAAATTACTTGTGTGTGAGTGTATGTGTATGTATATGTGTGAGTGTACATGTTCTCACCTGCATGTGTATTCAGATATTTGTACACATGTGCATGAATGCATGTGGAGGTTTATGTCCTGTGTCTTCCTTAAATACTCTTCACCTAATTTTTTGAGACAGTGTCTCTCACTGAATCTGGAGCTCACAGATTGATTAGATCAGCTAGCTGACAAGTCCCAGGAATTCTCCTGTCTCCCCCGTATAGGGACTGGGATTACAGGCTGGCACCAGTAATGTGGCTTTTTCCATGGGTGCTGGAGATCTGGACTCAGGCCATTAGGATTTTGTGGCAATCAGTTTACTCTCTGAGCCATCTCCCAGCCCAGCAAGTTACTTTTAAAAGGGTTTTTCCTACTTTCTGCCCAATACAGTTTAGGTAAGGCCTGTATAGGCTAGTTGTTTTTATGACTGGCTCTTGAAAATGCCACTAAAATAAATGTTTGCAGATTCATAAAATGACAGGAAGTGGGAGTCCCTGAAACTGGAATTGTAGATGGTTGTGAGCTGCCATGTGGGTGCTGGGAATTGAACCCAGGTCCTCTGCAAGAACAAAAAGTGCTTTGAACTACTGAGCCATTTTTTTTTTTCCAGTCCCCTCAGGCAACTTTCTTATACAACACAGGACCAGCTGCCCGGGGTGGCCTTGCTGACAGTGGGCTGGGCCCTTCTGTATGAAATTAGCAATCCAGGAGATGCCCCACAGACATGCCCACAGGCCAGTCTGATCAAGGCAGTTTCCAAACTGGTTGTGATTCCCTCAGCTCTGGGTCATGTCAAATTGACAGCTGAGGCTAACTAGGAAACGCTCCCCAATGCAAATTCATTTTAACTTTTTTATGTATTTTTCTTCATTTTTTTTTTGTTTGAGAATTTCACACATGCAGAGATTGTGCTTTGAGCCAGTTCACACCCATTCCCCGCTTCAATTCCTCCCTTATCCTCTCCACAATTACTCCCTCCTAATTTTCGGTGTTCTTTTTGTTTTTAAACCCACCGAGTCTACTTATTGCTACAATGTGTGCATGGGTGTAGGTCTATCTACTGGATCATAGGCAGCCTCCCAGGAGTGGCATCTTTGAAGAAATCCGCCCCCGCCCCCCCCCCCCCCCCCCACTCCTAGCAGCCATTGCTTGCCTATATATAGCTCCTCAGCGGAGGTGGGACTTCACCACCACTGCCTTCCTCCATGCTGGGATTCTGTCTTGCTTGAGCTTGGGCAGGTCTGTGCCTGCTGTCACAACTGCTGTGAGTTCATTTGCACAACTGTCCTTGTGTGTTCAGAAACACTGCTTTGCTGTAGCCCCCCACTGCTTCTACCTCTTTATTTTGAGACAGTCTCAGTGTGTCACTCAAGATGGCTTTGGACATACAGTCTCCTACCTCAGCCAACTGAGTGCTAAGATTACAGCTATGCAACAGCACCTCTGGTTCTTTTCAACATTAAAATTAGAAGCACATCTCAAGGATGAGAAATGCACTCTGCCACCACCCCCAACTAGCCATGTAGACACTGGCTCCCTTTCTGTCTTTCTGTGACTCAACCTATGATATGAGCTTTGGTCAAAGGTCACTGGAGGGCTCCCTAGAAATAATAGCTCCTTCTTCAAATTTGCTCAAAATTAAGTAATCAAAGGATATACTATTTCAAATGTGTATAATGAACCCCAATACATCTATTTTGAACTCGACAAGTTGGCTTTCTGTAGATTCCAAATGTGGGGCATCTTCTTAGACACGTGTTGCAGACAGGCGTCAGGAATACTGTGATGGCCGAACATTTACCCATTTATGATCTGACTCTTAAGTAACATCATTCATGAAATCTCATTCTCCTGAAGTCAGTGGGAGAATGTTTTAGCCCCTGAGGCTTTGTCCCTGAGAACTGCATGGGAGCAGCTGGAAATAACCTTATATAGCAGCATTGGGTCATGTTTACTGAGTCAAAAAGCTCTGTGAGAAATGTGGCGGTTTCAGACTCTGATAAGGAAAGAATTCCAGCAGCAGAATGTGGTGGTCCCGTTGAAGAGGGATAGCAGTGATGTCAGAGCACTAGCTCTGCTTTCAGATCTGGGAAAAGCAGTGTGTCACGGTCATTGATGCGACACATTCCCACCTGGCCACCTGGGCTTGGTCTGCTTCTCTCTCTCTCTCTCTATCTGGTTTTTTTTTTAGTAAAGCGTGATGACTGGATTTAATTATGAAACATTTCCTTGATTTAAAAAAAATGCCATTTCTAATTATGTTACATTAACAAAAAGTGTATTAATTCTGATCAGTTACAAATTTATGGTTAGGTATATTTTTATTTTTATTTTTTTATTTTGCAGTACAATTCAGTTCTACATATCAGCCACGGATTCCCTTGTTCTCCCCCCTCCCGCCCCCCTCACCTTTCCCCCAGCCCACCCCCCCATTCCTACCTCCTCCAGGGCAAAGCCTCCCCCTGAGGACTGAGATCAACCTGGTAGACTCAGTCCAGGCAGGTCCAGTCCCCTCCTCCCAGGCCGAGCCAAGCGACCCTGCATAGGCCCCAGGTTTCAAACAGCCAACTCATGCAATGAGCACAGGACCCAGTCCACAAAGATACTCTCTCTGGTTTTTTGAGACAGGGTTTCTCTGTGAAATAGTCCTAGCTATCCTGTAACTCACTCTGCAGACCAGGCTGGCCTCGAACTCAGCAGCAATCTGCCTGCCTCTGCCTCCTGAGTGCTAGGATTAAAGGCATGCGCCACCACCGCCCAGCTCTGGTTTTCCTTTAAACATTTGGAATGGTCCAGCCAATATGTACCTCCTACGGTGTGACTTTACTTTTCAGTGAGGTCATTAATAGCTATAGAGGTGACACTGGTACCCAGAGTCACTGGCAAGCTATTCTTTGCTGAGGAAGAGGCAAAAAGCTCATCAGAACATTTTTGACCTGGACTTTTGAGATGTAATAGGAAGGCGAATGAAGCCAGGCGGACACTGTTGCTCTTGTCCCTGAGGAGAGGAAATGCCTCTGAAGGTGTCACCCTGGTCTAAGATGTTCCAGGCTGGGCTTGGTATAATTGAGGCTTACAACATGGAGTTTGGGGGTTCTGAGAAGATTCCTTTCCCCCTTAAGTGAAGAATAGAGAATGGAAGCATGCAGAGACCACCTCTGTTGTATGTATGCAGCTGCCGTGTTTCCTCACTCTGAGTGGGACACACTAGCCACAAACGCCAAAGCTCCTAAAGTCCCACTTACGTTTTCATCTTTGTTTTCTAGTACATTCTTATGCTGCGCAGCACACACAAGGTTTTCAGACTTCTTTCCTCCCCCTTCTCCTACTATCCCTCACCTTCCCTCTCGGCCCACGTTGTGCTGTTAGAATAATCCAGGTTGGATACGTCATAAGAAGTAAAACTCTTCAGTTACTTCAGCTTTGCAGGCTGAGGGTGACATGGTTGAATCTGCTCAGCCCCTGGAGAGGCGTCTAGCTGCTCTGTAGCCTGGTAGGCTGGGGGAAAACAAAATAATTGTGTGAAGACGAGACCGCGCACAGCATGCTGGGTGGTCTTGCTTTATAACTGTCAGTTCTCTCAGCCAGGAAGTCTAACCGAGGTGGCCTAACCCACTCTCAGGAGGTGGGCATTGATCCCTTCTGAGATCGCTGTCTTCATGTCTCCTTTCTTAAAGTTCCGCCTCCTCAATACCTATGTACTAAACCAAGTCCTCAAGCAGTGGGCGACGAACCCCCACTAAAATAGACATTTTGAGAACTGTGCTCTATTTTGTAGTTTCAAATGTATGACTCGGTTTCTTGTTATGTTTCTGGTAAGGCCGTAATGGACTACATCCAGAGAGCAGCAGCACCCCTCCCCCCCCACCGTCTTCTTCCTCTTTCCCTCTCTTCACAGGTTCCTGAGCCCTTCTGTGCAATTCAGGAAGCCCCCCACCATGCACGGAGAATTTTAGCAATGTGAGTCCTTTTGTATATTGAGGCGTGAGGGGATGCCCTAAAGGAGATCCTTTCGTTCTTAACCCGTTTCTGTGCTACCTTCAATAAATCCTGGTTTCTGGGTTGAAACACTTCATTCACTACTGATGGAACTTACAGAGCAGATCTCGTGGGAGCCAGCCCATTCTTGAATTCATTTGTTCAATTGCAAATACTTCTTGAGTCCCTGCGGTTTGCCAAATACTGGTTTTACAGTGATGAATGAACGTGGGAAGGCTCACAAGCCTGGGTCTCCTGTCAGGATTCCCATCCTCCTCGGACCACATGCAATTTCTGGCAAGGGTTGGGGGAAGAGGGCAGTGTGCAAATGAATAGTAAATACACATCAGGTGGAACCGATCCACGTGATGGAAACTGAGATAGTTAGTACCTTCAAAGAGTCTGGCCAGACAGAAGGTGACTTTCGGGGGAGTGATGGGAGTAAGCCCTGTGACAGTTGGTAAAGACTAGCATTGCAGACAGAGAAGTGCAGACGTGAAGGTCCCGAGTCACAGACAGCCTGCGTATTCAAAAACAAAAACAGCTCTCTGGCTGGAACAGTTGTAATGAATGGGACAAGCGTAGGGAATATGCTACAGAGGTGACAGTTTTACAGGCTCATAAGCTGATAAGTCCTCATGAGCTAAGGATTCAAGTTTTGAAAAACAACATACAGGCCAAGATCCATTGCATTGCACCATGGGTGTGTCTGTAAGTCACTCTGCTAGACTGGAACTCTGCCTTTGCTTCCTGCTGGCTGTATGACTAGCAAATGATGCATCTTGTGTGTGACTATAGTACCTATTCCCTAGGCTTGTTAGAAGGATTAGGTAAGTTAATATTTATAAGATGAATGCTTGCTAAACATATGAAATAAATATACTTTAAAACACCTCTGAGAAATTTCTAAGGTAATTCAGGCCAATCTTCCAGTAATTAATAAAGTGTGCCTCAAAGGCCATACACCATACATGACCAGGTCAGAATTCATACTCAGATTGGTATGACACAGGAGGCCATTTTATTGTCATGTAATATGGTACTTTCTTCCTTTCCTCTTCAGCTTTGGGTATATTAATCTAATTAATGATAAAGCCATCATACACCAGATAGTGACACTGAGGTATGAATTAAAGAACGCCTCCTGTCTAATGATGTACCTGTTGGCATTCTAATCCCTGTAGTTTATAACATGACTCAACTGGGGAACAGACTTTTACAGAAATAATAAGTTTGCATAAACTGAGGAGGGTAAGCTTGAATGAAGATACAGACAGAAACTGCCAGAAACCAAGTAATCACCCCAGGCTGGAAGAGAGGTCAAGGGCCCTTTCCTTGGACCTCTCATTCTCATGGCTCTGCCAACACCTTGACTTTGGATCAGACACGTTCCGAACTACTGGAGATGAAGTGTTTGATACCTAAGCCTCGTGGCCTGCTGTCCTTCGTTATGGCAGCCCTAGGAGAAGAAGAATTTGTGTTTCAGTTATTTAAAGCATTCTGTCCACCCCAGATCAGTTCCTGTCAAGTTTCCAGTGATGACACAGCACTGGGAACTGCTTACTGCAGGGTTATGGACTCCACAGCTTCTGTGTGGCCTGAACCCTTGACCCAGGGGGTGAACAGGAAACTGTGACAAGTCGTTTACAATCAGAGGCAATTGCAAGCAGGAGTGATCACCTATGTCTCTGATGCGTGCTGATTTTCTCCTGTAATTAACCTGCCAACACCACCTGTTAATAAACCTAGGAGGTTGCCAACATTGATCAAGTAAAGCTGCGAGGAAATTGGATCTTGTGGGGAAAAATGTCACATCAAAGTACCAGATGCATTTTTAAAACTCTGTTCGGATTTTGCTGACTTTTTAAGGATGACAAGTTATCCCTGATGAGTCAAGATTGCCGGCACCTGGAGAGCCTGGCAGCGCACCTCGTCCTGATTGTCTGTTGTGTGGCTTCATTGCAGTCTGGGATCTTGGTTCCCCCAGCGACTACTTACAGCATCCCCAGGGAAAGGTGATGTGCTTGTTGAAGCTGGATTTTGCCTCTTTTGGCTATTCCTCATACCTGGTCACAAACCAGCACTTTAACGTCTTAAACGTGTGTCTTTAACGTCTGTGCTGCACATGCAAATGCTCAATGAATGGTTCTCCTGATCAGACTAATATTACCCCTCAGCATTCATCTCTCCCCCAGTTCTTTACATTCCTATGTGATTGATGGACCCATGTGACCCAGACATAATGAAGTAGTTTCTCCTTGGAAAATGCCCCCATCACGGCTGTGACAGTCTCAGAAGCAGGTGGGACCACCAGCTCCAAGTCTAAGAGGTGGTTGGACAACCTCATAACTGCTTTGAAAACAAGAATCATGAATTTAAGGGCCATGCTGTCACTGCTGTGACAAAATCCCGACACCAGCAACTTACAAGACCACGTGGTATCAGGGAAGCAAAAAACAGCAAGGGAGTAGGGTTGGAATCTATTTCCCAAGGGCACACCCGAGTGATGTAACATCCTTCCGTACACTAATCGTCTACTCACTCTACCATCTTCAATAGCACCAGAAGGTCGTGGGCCTAGGGGAGATCTAAGACCCACACTCTAACAGTGTAGAGGATTATTGGCCTTATTTGACTTCAACCTTGTTGACGTTTTTTAGAAGTTTCTTCAAAACTGTTTTAAAATCAGTGGAGTTTCTCCCTTAAGAAGCGTTGCCGGTTACCCAAGGAAAGGAGAAACTCCATAATGACTGAAGGCAGAGCTTCCTTGACGGTGATTTCTCAATAGGAGTATCGTGATGATGGCGGCTGCTTTTTTATATCTCTTGATCTGCAATTTCATTAGTCTCAACGGATGTTTTGCAGCACTGACTTTTGAGCAATTTCCTAGAAAAGGGTGATGGTAATGAAAACAAGCCTTTTACGTAGTGCTTGCTGGGAACCGGTGGCTATTAAAAACGCACATGCACACAGAGACATAAATATGTGTGTGTACGTGTGTGTGTGTGTGTGTGTGTGTGTGTGTGTGTGTGTGTGTGTGAAAGAGAGAGAGAGAGAGAGAGAGAGAGAGAGAGAGAGTTGGTAAGTGTGAGTGTGTGCATTGAACGTGTGTGTACCTGTGCATGAGTGGGCCGCTTGTCAACCTCTAGCATTGGATGTTTTTAGGTTCCATCCACCTTGTTTTTGAGGCGGGGTCTCTTATTGGCCTCACTGAATAAGGTAGATCGGCTGGCAGTGAGCCCCAAGGGTCCTCCTGTCTATGTCTTCTCAGTGCTGGGGTTACAAGCATTTGCCATTGCCCCCGGGTTTGGAACACGGGTTTATGAGATCAAACACAGGTCTTCCTGTTTGAACAGCAAACACCTTAGCAACTTAACTATCTCCCCAGGTCAAGACATACGTTCGAAAAGTTCCTAAATCACCCTAACAAGCAGATGTTACTACCCTATTTCCCAAGCGAGGAAACTGAGGCGTGGTGGAGGTCATGGTCACACAAGGGCGGCAAGTGGTAGACCCCAGACCCCAGATAGATTATCTTTCTCATCAGTGTGAGAGAATACTGACAGAAGCAACTTCGGAGAGTCAAGATCTAATTTAGATCACAATTCCAGGACACGTTCCATCATGGCAGGGAGCATGGCAGTGGGAATGGTTTAGCTCCAGGATGCGTTCCGTCACGGGGGGAGCATGGCAGTGGGAACGGGTCACAGCTGTGCTGGCAGAAACATGCGGTTGCTTTCTTACTTCTTGGTCAGTCAGGAAACAGAGAACATAGTGGAAGTAGGGCTGAGTTGTGGACCTCAAGCTATCTCCAGCTACCCACTTCTTCCAGTAAGGCCTTACCCCAGAGGTTTCAAAATCAGCTGAGGACCAAGTGTTCAAACACATATGGGACAGTCCACATTCAAAGTATGTAACCAAAGGAATTGGTGTGGATCAGAAAGACGTGAAGAGCTGGGCTTTCTTTCAGAACTGAATGTGTGAAGTGGGGCAAGGGTAAAGACGAAAGGAAAGGCTTTAGAAAAGAGCTATGTGGTTAAACTTTGGCCCGAGACTCTTGAATGGACCAAAAGACATCTAACACACACACACACACACACACACACACACACACACACACACACACACACACACACGAGAGGGGGGTAAGCCTCTAAATTCTCCCTAAGAAACAGCCACATCTATCTTCATTTTCAACGTGAGCTGAGTGAAGCATAGAGGAGTCTGGTAACGTGCCCGGGTCACATGGGACACTTCCCGTGCTCGGGTCACACAGAACACTTCACACAAACAGTTGGAGGGAAGGAGGGTTTGCTCTGCCTCAGTTTGCAGGCATAGTCCCTCAGAACGGGGAAGACAGGACAGCAGGAATGGGAGGCTGATGGCTCACATGTTGGTTGTGCACTGACATGGAAAAATAAGTCTCTAGGCAAAGAAGAGAGAGGTTCCTGGTGAAGCAATGAGAGAGAAACCATGGAAGACGTGAAAGAGGAGACAGCTGGCCTACACTGTTTATTCAGATGCTTTTCTTTTTTTTTAGATGCAGCCTTAAAAATAGAGAACTTGGGAAATTATGACGTTACTGTGTTTCTTTGTAATGATGTTCGTTCTCTTTCGGCTCAGAGACCCCTAAGCTTTCCTATGTGTCTATTAGGTGACGAGATGAGTTAATTTTGTAGAATCCCCTGCTAACCCCAGCATTCTGCTATGATGAGGCTTGGGGACACTGATAAACTTCAGGAGAGCAGGCAGTTCTGATAAACGGAATTGAGTCGCCCGGCGGCTCATCTGGAGCTAGGCTCTCATTACAAGACTCTTGTAGCAGGAAGGAAGCCTGTTGTAAGGAATTTTGCCACAGTATTTGTGACCACAAAGGAAGTCCACGTGTAGATTAGAGGCTAAGCTGCGTCCCTTCAACATTCACACTGGTGGCCTAACTCCAATGCCTCCGAGTTGTGTCTGTATTTTGAGATAAGGTCAAAGTTAATTAACGTGAAATGAAGTCAAGGCAGGCCCTGATCCAGTGTGGCCGGTGTCCTTCTAAGAAGGTGGATTGGGACAGGCACACAGATGAAAGACCATGTGACGATCTAGAGAGCGAAGCGATATATGTAGGCCACTGAGAGAGGCCTCAGGAGAAACCAGCATGACCACACCTTGATTTGGAACTTCCAGCCTCCACAATCACAAGGAAACAAATTCCTGCTGTTTGAGGCTCCCAGTCCAGTGTGCTGTGGTGACCCTTGCAAACTAAACTAGCGAGTGTTTGTGTCCTGTGCTCCCTGCATTCACAGAACGCAAGGTGGCCACAGCAACACTGTTTGCCCTCAGGCCCCCTCAGTTCAGCTGCTGTAGTCTCCTCACTGCCCTCACACATGCTTTCTTCCGCCTCGTACACACTTCTTCCAGCTCTCTGTACAGCTCCTTCTCTCACTTCCTTCAAGTCTTTCTCCTTGTATCACCTCCTCGGCCAGGCTCAGCACTACAAATCAACCTCTACCTATCCCCTTCCCAGACCCCTCTTGAAATATTTCTTACTTACCCTCTCATTCTAGTGCCATTTCCACCTCCAAGCATCCCGTGTTCATGTCTAATCATCTCACTTCTGCATGACAAGGCAAGAGCCAAGAAAGAATAAATTTCACTGGGACAGTGATGGCCACGTAGTGGACACTCAAGAAACAGTTACTGAAGTAGTGAGTTAACCGCAATGATTACGTGAATTGAGCAAGATGTACCCAACACTTAAGTGTTCAATTTTGTTAATTCATTATACAGATATAGCTATGGCAGTACACTCTATTTGATATAATTGCTTCATTCACATCATCAAGATATTCCTGTATTGTTCAAAAACACTGACGTTTTTTCTTTCTTTCTTTCTTTCTTTCTTTCTTTCTTTCTTTCTTTCTTTCTAATCGCATGTTGTAAATTGTGAAAAATGTCAAAGGAATTCATCTGAAGCTGAAGAGCTGATGATAAAGCCTGTAAGGAAACCTTGGCTCAGAATAAAGAATGATTTATTTTTTCAGAAAAGAGATTATGATAAATGGGGGCCAGGGTTACCTGCTGCTGAACTCCAGGGCTTTGTGTAGCCTTCGCCTTAGCTGACCAGGGAAGTGAGGGATAAAGTCATCTCCAGAGTAGAAAATGCCGAGATGAAATGCAAAGACTGGATGTCCAGATACACAGGACCTTGGCCCATACACGTCCCACCTTTTTTACTGTCCCCAAGGTGAAAACTAGCCTCTAATAAGCTGGTATGATTTGGAAGCTGATAATTTCTTTGGAACACTGAATTTCAAACCCTGTGGCTTTTTGAGTCCTATGAACTTCATTTATTGCGTGTTTCAGCAGAGGATAGTTTATAGATGCTGAGGTCAAGCATACTCGAGAAAATGTCGATACTGCTGGCAGACTCTAGAAACAAGGAAATATTCTATGGAGTCTATAATGAATAAAGGGTAACAAGGGTGAAGTTACTATGTTCATCCTTTAATCATTTTTGGCTTTCAGTATATTAGAAAACAATGTTTGGGGCTGAACTGAATAGTGTTGAAAGGGGAATAATGCGACTTTGTAAATAAATTACAGATAAATCCTGGGAAGATAAATTGAATACAACTAGTAATGGAATCCTCATTCCATATCCAGATGAAGTTTGCTGAATTTCTTCTTAATTTTTTTTTTTAGAAAACAAACAAAACAAAACAAAAAACCTGCTCTGTAATTTGGACATGGCTTCCTCTTTCAAAAAATATTTCCTATGTGACAGGAAAACGTTTTGTTCTTGTTGCTATTGAGAAATTCTGTAAATTCTCAATACTTGACAAAGAAGAGTCTCATTGGTAACTCAGGTCTCTGCCCACCTCTGCCCTGTCCTCCCGCTTCCTGCTCTGGAGGTGTGACCGCAGAGTATAATGAAAACAGTCTTACTAACTCAGAGGAAGGTTTATGGACAGTCTCTGGGGTTTTGTACTCTCTTCTCTTCCAGGAAAACTTTATACTGTTTCTCAGATAAGAAGTGCTGTAAATCTATTGACTTGTTACAAAAATCAGGGTCATATATACATGTATATATATATATATATATATATATATATATATATATATATATATATATATACACATGTATGTCTATGAAACACACATATACATACATAAACACATTTATGTATGTATATGTGTGTGTTTCATAGACATACATGTGTATATAAGTGCACTTATATATGTAAGTATAGTATGAGGTCTTCAATAAAAAAGATAATCTTGCATTATAAAGAAAATTCACAGAAAAATACACAGAAAAAGAGGAAGAAGGAAGAAGTCATACACAATCACATCCCTCAAAGAAAATAAATATAATAGGCCATAGCAAACATTATCTATACCTCTGTAAGTCTACATTGCAAATTAAAGTACCTTTGAGAATCAAAAAAAAAACTTGAGTGGTAGAGATGGGCTGGGTATAAGAAAAAAAATCTACTCATGCTTCTCAGTCTACTGTGGAATTCCCCACCTGTGTGGAAAAATATTTCTCTAAAAACAATAGCAGTAAAACCCAATGGCAAATAGGGGCAAATGCTCTTGTCACAGTCAGGGCACAATGTGGGGAAATGAAGAGGCCATGTTGAATTCAGGAGGGGCAAGAAGGACTCAGTGGAACAGAGGGCTCCAGGCATAACTATGGTCCCACTGGATCTATGAGGAATGATAATTTTGCATATGTACCTAAAACTCTCTGTTTCAAAATATTTTCTCAAAATTGTTGAAAAATTGTACCGGATAAAATATGGAAAGTAGCCCACCAACTGCAGTATTTGCTTTGTAGGACTGGGGAGATGGGTGGATAGACACAGAAAAGTGACGAGCGTGTCAAATGTTTGGTCAATAATAAGATGATTCTATAGAGGCCATTATTAAAAAAAAATCACAATAAAAGTTCGTGAAGCCTGGTCAAATTAAACAAGCTGACATGAAATTGGAAACATTGCTGAACCTTATGTCTTCATCTTCAAAAATTTCTCTAAGCACAAGTGCAAGATGATGAAGCCACTACGAGACTGAAAATTTATACTTGCAATTATAATGATTGTTATAATATTAACTATGCTATCTTCTGGAATCCATTGTAGATTCATTCCAGGGCCCCAGCAGATACCTACACCCAAGAATAATACTGTATGCTACACCAAATGGTTGAGCATTTGCACAGAATCTATGCACTGCCTCTCATACAGTCACATGTCCCATACTGGTATTTTACCCCTTAGACTATATATGTGACAGTGGCCCCACAGGATCAAAATGGAACCAGAAAACCCTATTGCCTTGTGATGTCTCAGCTACTGTGATGTCACAGCATGGTGTGTGACTCATGTTTATGGTAATGTCAAGGTAAACTACCCCTACTGAACTGCTTGATGAAATAAAGCAGAGCACACTCAATTCTGTTCAACACGTAATTCTTGATCATGATAACAAATGACAATGTGACTGCTTATACACTAACTACACTTTTTATCATTATTTTTGTGAGTACTTCTATTTACACACATATAAAAAAGTTTGAAACAGCTTGCTATGTTATGCTACTGCCTCATAAATCTTATACTACATCATCTTTTTGTTGAATCAAGAGGCCATGGGCAGTGATTGGTTTAGACTACAGAGCTTTATAAAAGGACAATGTTCATGCAGTTTTCCAGCTTGACCCAGTCAGCAGAGCTTGTCCCATCCTGTACACTAAGTCATGCACAATGGCGCTCTAAGTCCTCTGTAGGTTACTTAACACACCAACTGCAAGACACAGACACAGGCTAAGTAAATAGTTCCTGTATTGTACTGTTTAGGGAATAATGACCACATGAAAAGTTTGCACATGTTGAATGCAGATACAATTCAATTTACTTTTAAAATACTTTTGATCTGAGATTGGTGGAATCTGCATATGGGGTACCATTGATACATGCTGACTCTTCATACTTTAGTCTGGCTTACAGGTTGATTTCTGCTTTTTTGGAATACTACTGATCCTCAGATTTTTTTTTCTGGGATTGTACCAAGACATTATTATCATCTCTAGTCTGCTTTTCTCAAAAGTATGTTACAAGACTTTTATAATGCTTGGTGACCTTCCTTACTTCCCTAGTATCCTTCTAGGGACAAAGTAGACGAAGCCATGGTACTCCAAAATCTTGCTTTCTTTCTCTGGATATTAAAAAATGTTTATGACATAGTGCCTTTCACTATGTCATAATTTTCACATTTTATGTGAATTTTCCCATTTTAAAAACATGTGCTTTATCTAGAGCTACTGAAGAAAGAGGTCTCTATAATCCTACACCATTTTACCATTTCTAACAGGAACCTTTCCTCAGTCATCAGTGAAACTAGTTACCAAGAAACTGTTGTATACAATGAAGTTTATGGCACCAGGTGGCGAGGCTTATAGCGTTGGTTCTCCAGTACTTGCAGTTATATTGGTAATTCAGCAACCACACTACTCCATGAGGCTATGATACATATATACATGTGTGCGTGCGTGCGTGTGTGTGTGTGTGTGTGTGTGTGTGTGTGTGTGTGTGTGTGTGTAGCCAAATAAGCTTATATCCCTTTCCTAAGTTACTCAATAATGATTTCACCAGTACAATTTTTGGAAGTGAGTGTATTTTGTGGCTAAAGGACATTTTGTAAATGTGTTGATTGTTTTTTCATCTTATAAATGTTTCATCTTCTCTGATGCTCCAAGATCAACTTAAAGTTTGTCTAGCCTTCAAGGACTAGACTCAGGCTCTCATCTGTCTTTACTGTGTAAAGCAGCACCTCTTATGCGCATACTCAATAACTGATATGCTGCCCCTAGTCACAGCTGCAGAGGACACTGATAGTGAGTGAAGAGGCTTCCCACACTTTTAAAGTGACTTTTAACTCTATGACTTCACAACCCCATTGGTCCAAGAGATAACAAAATTAAACATATAGTGATCATTGTAATTATAAATCTTCAATGCCTTAATAGCTTCATCATCTTGCAAGGGTAGGCAGGGGAGAGTAGTCCTGATTTCAAGTGAATATCAATGATTTATTTAAGGAAGTTCCTTTTATCTCAATGGACCTTTATTGTAAGTTTAGCTTGTGCAAGTGAGTGCTACACTTCTAGTCCTGTGTCAGTATCCACACGGTGATCCTTCATCACAAATCCTGACTTGGTTGGGTATGGTGGCACACACCTTTAATCCCAGCATTTGGGAGGCAAAGGCAGGCAGATACCTGTGAGTTCAAGGCCGGTTTGGTCTACATAGAGCATTCTAGACCAACCAAGAATACATAATGAAACCTTTTCTCAAAACAAGCAAGCAAGCAAGCAAGCAAACAAACAAACAAATAAACAAACAAGCTAAACCAAACAAAAAAAGAAGAAAACCATCAACAACAAAAACCAACACACAGAGAGAAATAAGTAAAAAATGTAATAAAAGATTTAAGAAGTCCCAGTGTTTAGTATCTCTCTCCTCTGATCAGCATCGTACATGATAACCTCTTTCCCAAACAAGCCCACTCCAACAGTTTATTTTTAATCTTGATGTAATACCAATCTATTGTCCTTATTTAAAATAAAACATTTAAAAACACACCAGGAAGCATTTCTTATCTACAAAAAAGGCATAAAGAATAACACAATACTAAAACATCTCTCACTGACCTCAAGATGTAGACTGCCATCCTTGGCATTGAACTTGCCTCTGTAGCCTTCACACCTGCAACCTTTGAGGGGCATCATCCCAATTTTGTCCTTTTCATGCCCATGCTGTTCTTTCTTCCTTTGCTTCCCTGCACAGTGGTGGTTAGATTTCGATTTAAGCTTGTGATAACTGTCTCCATGAATCCTGTCATCTTTGATCATGTCCTTTCCCTTTGCATTGTGTGGGGAACAGTCCTCTGTGGCCCGTAGCTAGCCTTTGGTGTGACTGTGTCATCATCAGGTTTGGGTTGAAGGATATTTGTTTCTTCCAGGTGTGTGTTTTCTGTTTGGGACAATGTTACTCTGAACATTTAAAAAATATCATCTCTATGTAGGCAGGCATCTGAGTTTTCTCTCTCTGAAAAATTGTTATACCTTTGGGTATACCTGCCGTCTATCATCTTTGTCAAGTTTCTCCACAGGGCTCATGCCTGAAAACTGACCACCTTTTCTTCATCAAACAGAAGTTACCTCACCTTCTTTAAAAACAAAACAAATTTAGAAAATCCTGAACCTTCACTAAAATGACTCCTTTCTGTGTACTGAGGCTCCCCATCTTTCACATAGCCTCCCTAAAATAAAACCTCTAGCTTTTGTTTAATCAGACTCCTATTACATGAACATACCACAGGATGATGTCTGGGTCAATGACAGACCACATATGTGATCATAGTCCTTAAGAGTGTAATAGAGATAAAAATTCCCCATTGCTTGTGATGTGATAGCTGTCATAATGTCAAATAGCATAATGCATTTTTTTCGTGTGTTTCTGGGGATTCTGGCATAAATAAATCTACTGTATGGCCAGTGGTATAAGTTTAGTATACATATACAGCATAAGATGTGACAATGATAATAACATCTATGCTACTGGTTTATGTACTTGCTATCCTATACTTTAAAAACATGTATTTAGTTTTACTTTGTGTGTATGATTGTTCTGTCTGCATGCACATATATGGGTACCACATGTGTGCAGTGTCAGAAGAGGCCAGAAAAGGGCACCAGATCCTCTGGAACTGGAGTTACAGAATATTGTGAGCCACCATGTGTGTGCTGGGAATCAAGCCCAGGGCCTCTGGTGCTCTTAACAACTGAGGCATCTGTCTGGCTCCTACGGCACTCTTGTCATCATTTTAGACTGCTGTCACTAACAAAGAAGTACACTGTTAAACAATCTGATGTGTGGTAGGAGCAGGGGCCTTACACATCTTCTATTTACGCAGTATCTCTTGATCTCTTCTTATTTATTTGTTATTGTTGTCACCATTTTGAGACATGGTCCCACACTGTAGCCCAGGTTGGCCTGGCCTTGAACTCATGATTCACCTTCCTTAAGCCTCATGAGTGCTGAGGTTACAGGTGTGTACCAGCATGCCTGGTTTTTGTGCTTGATTTCATCTCATCATTTTCTTTTCCTCAGTTCTAAGAACAATTGGCTAACAACAGACAGACAGACACACACACATACATGCACACACACACACACACACACACACACACACACACACACACCCCACACAGGCATGCATCCATGCCCACTGTGTAGCCTTAGGTGTGTAGCAAGCTATGTAGACTATGCAAGGACAGTCTACAATGTTCACTCATGCTCCAGTCTTTTAGTGTCACATGAGTAGTCTGAAATACAAAGAACAACACAGCTCTACTTGGATGTCTCTCTTCACATGGGTGACCTCATAAGCACCCTCAATTCTACCAGGGAGTCCTCTCTCTTTCTCTACAACCCAGTTTCTCTCCCAAACAACTTTTCAAACCGTTCTCCTCCAACTCACCTAGCCACCCGAATGATACCCACCCCACTTTTACAACATAAAACAATCTGAGGTTTCCCCACCTGATGGGATGCCAGCCTGCCTGATTTTACAGCCGTTCCAATCTGTCCTTGCCTTTGCCAGCACAAGAGAGCAATCCCTGATCCTGTCAAAAGCCAGCTCCTCTTTTGGGGACACCACTCCTGTATCTGACATAGATGAACGTTTTTCTACCCCAGTTTCCTCTCTTCCTTCTTTGTCTTTATTTTCTCCTCTCTGCTAGCTCTTTCTCATTGGCACACAGACTTGCTTTAAAATTTCCCATCTTAAATATAAAAAAGGAATGGCTTACCTTCTCACACCATCTTACTCCATGTAATTATTGCTCTCAGCCACAGCAGTGGCCCTCCTAAACACCTCTCTACTTGGAGTGTTTACAGAGGCTAATTGCTTTTTCCTTTGTCATTTAAAAGAATACTGAAACATAACACATACTCAGCAAGGTGTTCAAGTCTTAAGTATTCAATTAAGCTCAATTTTTACATAAGATTATTTACTCTCAATGTATGTCACCTTCCCCAGTTCATGGAAAGCTAACTTCTAATGTAACCAACAATATTAAGAGATTAGGCCTGGAGATGAGTAAGTCATGAGGCTAGAGCCCTCATCAATGAAATTAGGGTCCTCGAGACAGGTGACAGAAAGTTGTCTATCCCTCCGTTCTTCCACCATGTGAGGACACAGGTAGAAGATGGTATATGTGAAGTGGAGAAACAGCCCTGACCAGACGCTGTAGCTTGCCATCCTTCAGAACCATCAACCATCAATGCCTGGTGTTTAAAGTATCCCAGTGTGAGTGAGGTACTTCGCTTTAGCAGCCTGAACACACCCAGTCTGTATAAGGACCATCTAGGAGGAACTATGGTCCATGCCCAGCTTCCTAGAGTTTATCTCGTTACCTCTCCAGGTCAGTAACCTCCAAATGAAACAACCCTTGTGGCAAATATCACTATAGATGACTTTGTTCTTAGGAACTTCATGTGACTGGAGAAATAGTGAATATATCTTTTCATGTTTGGTTTTGTTCACCTTCCCATTGAGTTAATGATGTTCATTATGTCTCGTGTAGTTGTGCTTTTTTTTTTGTTGTTTTTTCTTTGCTGTGCCTTAGTTCATTGAATGAATGAATATACTATAGATCTCTGTATAGTGAGTGAATACCTGACGTGGTCATTATTTTTCTGGTTGCTGTGACAAAATTCCTGTCAAAAGCAGCTTAAAGAATAAAATGTTTGTGTAGTTCTGGGGTACAGTCCATTGTGATGGGGACCAGATGGTGACAGGAGCGTGAGGCAGCAGGTCACACTGCACCCTGGCTCAGGACGGAGAGAAGGATGGATGCTGGTGCAATGCTTGCTTTCTGCTTAATTAGACCTGGGACTTGATATCATGAGATGGTGCTACCACATTCACAGTGGCTCTTTCTTCCTCACTTCCATCTTCCTGGGAACACCCTCCTCGACATCTCCAGACTTGTGTTTTCATGGGGCTTTCTAAATCCCATTGAGTTGACAAGACTCACCGTTAGACCAGGGGCACTTCTAACTTGGAGCTATTTTAAAAGGATACAATTTGAATGCTCTTCTGCAGTTTTTGGTAGAAGCTGCTACGTCTGTCAGCTCTGTGTGCAGGAGGGGAACTGCTTGCCCAAGGCGTCTGCATGTTGGGTTTTGAAGGCACAGCCATGCATTTTTCCAAACAGCTTTCCCAATCCCAAGGCTTACATGAGATACCGATGCTATTTCTTCACATCCTGGAGAACTTCCTCCTGCTCACACTCCCTGGAAGTTCCTTCTTGTACTTTCTTGCGTACCCCCTCTGCCTACTTTCCTGTACTCTTCTTGCTTTGTGCTGGTTCCTCACCTTTGGCCACTGTTCTCTAAAGTCTGGCCTGCTTTTGTCCCAGACACTTGAGTCCTGCATTCTTTCTTTTCCATATATTCCCTTCTTACACATCATTTTCATAGAGAGACATGGCTTCTGCTGCCCCCCCCCATCACACGCAGCCCCTCACACCACCCCAACTTCATTTTCCTTCATAATCCTTAGGTCCTGACTTCATGCCACACTTATTTCCTCTGGGTCTATACTGATGACAGTCCATTCCAGGACAGAGAGGATGTTGTCTTTCTAGATCAACACTGCATACTTCAGTGTCTAGGTCTAAACTTCATCAGGCACTTGAATAGATGGTGTCCACAGAGATTCTCAATTTGGACTCAGCCATTGTCCACCAACGGTTTTATCCCACTAACCTGGTTTCCTAGCTACAAGACTCACTCTTTTTTCATTCGTTCTTTATTTTCTCTTTGGTATTTCTTTTCAATACTAGGGATTGCACCAGGCCCTTGCGCACACTTGGCAAGCGCTCTACCACCGAGCCACATCTCCGGTCCCAGGTCTCTTATTTGTCTTCTCCTCCTTTGCCTCCTGTCCACCTTTCTTATTTCTCCTCACCACTCATCAGTGTTTCTTTTGATTCTCCAACCCCATCACACTGTCCCCTCTGGCCTTTAGTACATGGAGGAGGTGAGTTTCAGTGTGGGCTCTCAAATGACAGCTCTAAATTGCAGTCCAGAAAGCACGTTGGAAGGCGTGCATGGCTAACACGTCTTTCACTCCATTAAAAGTATGATACCCTAAAATGCGTCTTCAATTTAGCTGGATTCTCTTCTCTACCCTCACTCTTTTCTCCATGCCTCTGACTACCTGCATAGCTCACAAACACACCCTGTGGTAGAGTTCACCACCATGTGACAGCAAGCCCCTCTTTTTGTGGCATCACAGAACCACAGTGTCTCATCCAGAGACAGTAGTAAAACCTGCCTTCCCAGGTGGAGAGCTGCCAGACTCCTGGATGTCACAGAGGGGGTTGATGAGACTTAGGGAAAGTGTGTTGAGAACAAAAGAGGCAGCTGAATCCATCAGAGTGGGCAAGAGGCAGCCACCCACACTTATTGCTCTGGAGTCTATCAAGGTTATTGGCATATTTCCAAGGCGCTCTAAAAGGCAGCAAAAATGATACATATCTGGAGGTTTGCTGGTCTGTTTGTGTGCAAACAACAGTAACCAGAAAATACTAGTTAGCCCTTATAAAACAAGACGAGAAAAGAACGAGGAGAATTCTCCTAAACTGGCACTTTGTCATGCAGAAAGAGAAAGGACATCTGACGTACAAATGTATACACCTGCAAATGGCCAAGTGTCTACCCAGAACGGGGGAGGAGAGTGTCTATGGCCGGCAGGAGAAGAGTCACCTACCCCCGGGGTCTATCTCTAGTGGTGTGGGGCTAGGTACTGTAAACACCTCTCCAGAGGTTTCCATCACTCCGTGAATATGCTTATGGATGACTTTACAAGCAGTTCCTAAGGGGCACAATGGCACACAAACAGGCATCAGTTCCACCATCATACATTCATTTTAACTGCCCTGACCTTAGGTAGTTTCCAAGGGCTCCTGGCCAGACATGTCTGGGCTCACAGTCGTCTTGTTCTTACTCATCTGTAACCTATGTGTGGGTGACATGTGTGAGCGCAGTTTATTGTTGCAATAAAATTCGGCCTTGGCATTCACTGGGCTGCACGTCAGGAGCCATGCCCGCCTCCGTTCTTGGCAGCATCCTGACATAGCACCTGAAACCTTCCTAGTGTGGTTTGCAGTTCAGCATGGGCGTGTAATCCTCTTCTGGACACAGGGATCTGAGGATTTCTAGGAAACACTTTTTTCCTGGCTTCCAAAGAGTGTTGTTGTTTTTTTTTTTTTTCTGGTCCCTTTCCTCTGTGGAGGAAGAACATGATAGTTGTCATGGCAGCCACAGTTTTGTGATCATGTGGGACAGCCCCCAAAGACTGTGCAGAGAATGACCCAGAGCTGAGACATTGCTAAATGGCCACAACAGGGGCTGGAGAGATGGCCTATTCAGTAGAGTGCTTACGCCTGAGTATGGATCCACAGCAACCATGCAATAGTCAGATATGGTAGCACTGGAACTGGTGAGAGAATTATACTCAATGAACCCAAGTTATGAATTGGTTACTAGGTGTCTCCCAAAGGTGCACATTTGGGATTTGATTCCCTGCTTGGCTAATGGTAGACCCTTTAGGTGATGAGGCCTGGTAGAAGGAAATGAGTCACTGAGGTGTACCCTTGAAAGGAACATTGGAGCATCAGCCCCTCTCCTCTCTCTCATTTCTTAACCACTATGAAGTGAGCAGCCTTGCTTTACTCACATGCTTCCCAGTCATGTTGTCTTGCTGCACTACAGACCTGAGGTAACAAGGCCTAGCTACCAATAGAATGAAAATCTTGAAACACTATGCCCAAATAAACCTTTTCTCACTGTAAGTTGTTCATCTCAGGTGTTTCTGCCACATTCTGTTTCTGCTTAAATTGTCTAGCATGGATCTATGATCTATGATTAAAACTGACCCCAAAGCAATACTTGCTTCTGTGTGTAATTCACTTATACATTTGCTCTGTGAAACCTCAGAAGTCATTCCTAAATACTGAGCCCAGCACATGTCTGAAACTCATTGTTTATCAAGTGGTAAGCAGGCCAACGGAACAATAACCATAGGCATTATGTATAAAGTTATAAAAACGAAGTCTAAAGTTTCATCTTTAATGTTTAGGACTCTAAAAAGGCAGAGGCCAGTACTGACAGTGAATGTCCAACTTACTTAACTTACCGAATAATTATAGTCAAATTAGACAAGCCAGAAAAACTGAGGATGGGGCAACATGAATCCCAACTCTTCATCAATGAGATCATAACTCTAGTCATAATGTTTTTGCTTCTCATGAAACACCGCTCAGAGAAGATTTTTCAGAGCTTTCCCTGAACTTAGAACTCTAGCATATAGCACTCTAGGGTGCTGACCTAATCTCAACCAAAGAGGCAGCCTGTATCAGTCTTTGGTAAACTCTGTCATGCCCACTCTACTGTTGGATCCAAGAAGCATGAACCCAAGTCCAGCTTGGCTAGTCAATGAGCAGTAATTTATAGCACAATGTCCAGCATGAAGTCAGGACACAGTAAACAACGGTTGAGGAGTAAACGATTGCTCTGAGTACTGTCTAAACATAAAGTTCAAGGCCTCTCATAAGGAAGTAAAGTTAGTGTTACAGTTGCATAAACAAATGACAGCGCACCCCTTTAATCCCAGCACTCGGGAGGCAGAAGCAGGAGGATCTCTGTGAATTTGAGGCCAGCCTGGGCTACAGAGTGAGTTCTGGGACATCCAGGGTTACACAGAGAAACCCTGTCTTGAAAAAGAAGAAAGAAAAAAATAAATAATACATGACAAACCTTTTCTTATGACTTGTTTATACACGCGTGTGTCTATAAACACATGACCCTCATAGTATACATGTTTAAATATATTTTCTGAACTTGTCACAATTATTGTAGGCTCTCCCTTTTCCTGGATTGTTTTCTTTCCCAGAGCAAGTAAGGGCAAGTATCTCCCTTCCTGACATAACTGTCCTTACCTCCTCTCACTGTGGTCCCCTCCATGAGCCTCCTACTGTTTGCTCTCTGTGTTAGTCCTTCCACAGGCCGAGTTCTCTGAAACTACTTGCTCTTTTGAGTGGTTTCTGGATGTCTGAGTCTCACCATTAGGAGAGAGAGGAAAGGGTGGGAATGAGGAAGGGAAGGGGTGGAAGGGATCTACTTCCAAACTCTCCAGAAAGATCATCTCAAGACAAAATGGCAGTTGGTCTTTCTCGTGGCTCTTAAATGTTCCTCCACAAAATCTGGGGTTGGTCAGAGTAGACGCTTTTGCTGTGTTTGCCTGTGTTTCATCCTGTTCTGTGTGGGGGTCTAGGAGTTTCGTGACAGTCATAGAGGTATGGATTGAATCTAACATAACAACAGTACATCGCTCTTGCAATAATGGTATAGACAGAAAACATGATTCCCCAGCTCCTTCTAGTACGTCTTCCGAAGTTCAAAATCTTCATTGACTATCAACCTGAGGGGTTGTCCTTGCATCTATTTTCTTCTCTAACACCACTCCCCAACACACACACACACACACACACACACACACACACACACACACACACACACCACAATCGATTAATAATGCTTTCAAGGATCTGAGATCTATGTTTCCATGCCAAGCTTCAGAAATGAAGGTGAAATGTGGACCCAGTGTTCAGAGAATACAGGGACACGGAGTAGGCAGTAGGAGTATGGAGACTCAGGGTCCTAGAGTCCTGTGCATTTGAGATCTCCAGGAGAGGAAAGAGATGGGGGAGTCAGGGGAAACTATGAGAACACAACAGCTTCATTATGTTGTGTCTTCAGCTCAGGGTTCCTAAACCTCTTGAAGTCATTTTCCCTCCCCTAAACAGGTCAAACCAATTTGCCTCCAGGACCACTGTTTTCCTTTGATGTCTTTTTTTTTTTTTGTGATGAGAATGTTTAAAATCTACTTTTAACAATTTAAAAAATAGGTAATAACTTATTATTAACTGTGGTCATCAAGCTGATCAAAAGCTCCCTGAAACGTTTTCCTGTCAGACTGAAAGGGAAGGTTTTAAATGTTCTTACCGATAAATAAACAGAGAAGCGAGGCAATAGGTGTGTTCACCAGCTTGCTTCAATCGTTTACACTGTGTCTTTTTACATTGTATTTATTCGTATATTTATCAAAACATCATTCCACATCCTGTGTCCAGTTCAGTTATGTTTTGTCAATTGAAGCTAAGAATACCAAACAAAAATTAAAGCTACCCAAGTTTGCTCTTGGTAGTATTTGAATCATGTAAATGAATTTCTGTGGCATATATAGGTCTTGTTGCACGATGATAACATAAATATTTGTGGGGTACTGAGTTAGCACAACGATGCTGGGTCCTAGACCAGTGTTCCTCTTAACTCTTCTGGGTTGTCTGGAATTCTTTCTGTAGAATACATGGCTTCCATGTTAGGCATTTGACTGAAGGCTAAAAATGCTGCTTCTTGGGGAGCTGACACACAGGTGTGAGTGTGCTTCAGGCAAAGGGTGAGTGGTGGCAGTTCAGTCTACAGGGGAAAGCACTTGAAGCTGGGAAGAGGTGATCAGCCCCCAGGGTCAGAGGGAGGAAGCAGGGAGGGTATGCTATTCTCAAGTAGATGCCGCTAACTATGAAAGATTTTCTCTGAAGTGACTCCCGAGCCTTCAATCTAATCAGAGACAAATACTAAATGTGGATGAGGAAGTCCAGGACCCGCTTTGTCATAGAGAAGCAACTGGATAGCCTTCTAGAAACTGCGCCAAGATGATAATATTCATCATTTATTAGGTACATAACTATGCTAAGCTCGGGGGCCATGACTTAGAAAAAAATGAGATTCAGCGTTCAAAAGTCTATTAGCCCAAGTAGAGAGGCATAAGTAGAAAATGAGGAAACACTCAGAGGTGGGTGGTTCTCTTATTCAAGTGTGAAAGAGGCTCTCAGAGTACCTGTGACCTCTTTGTAATTGAAAGCAAACACCTTTGAGGCAGAGATTTACTTTGTGCCTGCCCCTCTGACATGGCATTAGCTTCAAGGGACAGAACTCGAGGACCAGCTTGTGAACTACTATACACTGGTACCTCGTGCTGGCAACTACTTCATAAGTACCCATGGCCTTCCAATTTAGAAAGATTCAGTTTTAAATTATTTTGCCTTTACAATGGTACAAAATGAGACATGTTCAGAAGAAACTGTACCTGCTATATTGAACCTGAGCTAAGGATATGTGGCCCAGTAGTCTCATGGGATGTTTGGCTGAGGTGGGGAACTCAGAGAAACAATAACCCTCTCTGCTGTACTACAAAGCTAAGCTGGTATGTCTGTCGGCTAGGTGTATTAAATGCATATTTGATTTATGGTGTTTTGGGTTTATGGTGGACATATGGGGGTATAACCTATATGTTAAGGAGTATTTGGAATCTCTCATATGTAAGCAATCAATTAAACGAATTCCAGTGGGGAGACAAGCTTGGTAAGCCGAAGAGTATCTCAGTCTCCTAAGAGTCGGACTTTGGGTGAAAGAATGATATCTAACCTGACACCTAAGGAACAATCGTGGTTAGCCAGGTTAAAAAAAATAGCAATGGTGTAAAGGTCCTAAAGTAAGAGAGACTGGTGCACCTTGGGGGTGTGCAATGGATCTGTCTAATAGAACCCAGGAGACCTTGCTTTACCATGGACTCTTGTGCAAACCAAGATACAGTAGCAGCTGAAGGTTGGCAAATTGCAAAATGGTGTCCCTGTATAGGCTGACCAAATGGAACAGACATTTCCATCTCCCCCAGGATGATGGAAGCTCTCTGCTCTACCAAAGTCCATCCAGCATGTGTACGGCCATGGCCAGTGTTAGCGTTGGAAGCAGAAACAGAGGGTGCTTAGAGCCGATCTGTATTACTGTGCCAGTTTGCTTTTCTACTACTTAAACAAAATACCAGTAATGAGGAGAAGCGATTTTTTCCCCTCCACCTTATAGGTTACAGTCGACAATGGAGAGAAGTCAGGGCAGGAAATCAAGGCAGGAACTTGGAGTCAGAAACAGAAGCAGAAGTAATGGAGAACTGCTTACTGACTTGTTCCCCATGCCATTCTCAACTTTCTTTCTTATACAACTCAGGACCACCTCTCTGGAGATAGGGGTGGCATGGTCCACAGTGGCCTAGATCCCCCCATATCAAACACCAATTTAAAAAAATGCCCACAGAGGCATACTGAAAAGCCAGACCAGTGTTCCACTGAGGTTCCCCTTCCCAGGTGACTCAAAAAAATATCTGGCACAATTGCCAAGCATGGGCTGAACCATGAACAATTTTCATGGCATCCTGAGAAGTCTGAATTCTCCCCTGTGGACAAAGATACACTTCTGGAAGATTTTAACCTGGAATTGACTCGAACAGGAAGTTATTTATAAAACAGGTATAGTTTTAGATCTTGCTTCTTAAGGAGACACTCTGAAGATGGTGTCCAAGGACATGTGCTGCAAACGCTTCCTGATCCTTTTATAATTCCCTGGTCACAGAATGCTTTGGGCAGGAGGATGTACGAGAGTTAGAAAGGCCACAGAGGGGCTGGAACTAGCAAGGGGATGTTTTGAGCAATTCTGCAAGGAAAACATGGTCCTCCATTTCCCAGAGGAGGAATTAGAAGGTTGTGAATAGAAGCTTCAAATTCACTTCTGTGTGATTCCCAAAAGCTGAGTAATAGATTGTGATATAAAATAGAAATTATTATAAAAAGAAAATCACTGCTTTCACACATGTGTGTGCTCACATGTGCCAACGCACACACAGACACAGGCACAGACATAGATAGACAGACACACGGACACACACATACACACACGCTTTCCATTTACCATCTTTCTTCCCATGGATACCCCAAGAATAAAACAAAACCTTACTTTCCAGGAAACATGATCTAGGAATTATCAGTCACCCCACAATTGATGGCTTGGTTTAATATCTATGTGGGAATTTAGAGTAGTTAATTCCATCCTGGGAATCAACATTCTGCAATCTCAGACCTCATCTCTCAGCCAAGCAGGGTCCCTTGTAGAGGGCCACTGTCCTGGAGCCCCATGGCTCTGAAGAGCCTATTAGAGACTCTGAAGCTCGGATTAGGGAATTTTGCAAAATAATATCAGTTATCTCTTCTCTTACTGAAGCTCTCTAAGGGTGGAAACTCAGTGTCCCCAATTCTATTTTCTCATTCAGTTAAAGCATTCCCAAGCTTAGGCATGGTCACATCTGCTTTAATGGACAACTGTCTCGGTCTGTCTGTGCCTCTGGTTTGCCGGAAGACGTGTCGGTTCTTAAACCCAAGAAGTCCCAGGTCTTCTTATTCCTCCTCCTCCTCCTTCTGTTTGAAAAAAAATAAATAACCGAGAACATCCGCTTGTCTTCTCTCAGTGAGCAGTAGCCCGCCATCCCCGTTTTAAGCGGGCACATGCATTGTGGGAAAGAAAAGTGTTACCAATGATAGTCAAAGTGTGTACTCTTCACAGGATTCTTGTCTTGTTATTCTCATGGTAGTTGTCATCTGTGAGGCCCCTGCGACCACAAGTTAGTGTTGCTGACATCATTTCCTGCATCAGTTCTCATTTCTCAGTGCATAGCCCCGCAATGTGTATTTTTGTTTGAAGACACCTTATGCAATGCATATTGTTGATTCACTTAGCACTGAACTCACCACCACTAGTCCTTTAAACCATGCCCTAAGGAAGTTTATCTAAAATGTGTATTTTTATATGTAGCCCGACTTTCCTGCACTCCTGGGCTCCAGCTAGCCTTTTAGCACCACTCCAGGGAATCATTATGAACAACAAAATCACACACACAATGCAAGAACGTGAAATAGACAACAAAAAGGGTATATTTGCAGTGTGAGAGCTAAAAGAGGGCAGAGTGCCATCCGGTTTGAGCTCAATGAGGAGCACACACGTAGAGAGGGTAAGTATGTCACTTCTGTGCATGACCACGAATCACTTGAAATACCACAGGAATGGATTTTAGGGGCCTATAAATAGATTTTACCAAGTAAGCAAAATGGCAAATAATGGAAGTCATGGGAGATAAAAGTCCACCACATTTGTTCCTCTCTAGTCAGTAATGAAGTCTGTTGTGGGTAGCAGACAGAAGGGCTGGGCTGTTGTTGGCCAGCTAAGACATTTCTGCAAATCATTTGCCAAAGGCACAGAACCAAAACAGTAGTCCACTGGTCCAATGGTGAGAAACTGGGTCCCTCCCATCTCTAGCAGTTGGTGTGTGGCTCTCTTTAAGTGAAAAATGCCTTGCCATAACATGTGAGCTCTATTACCATGTAAGTATAATTATATTTTAATAAAATAGATTTATAGCTGGGCAATGAGCCATGAGATTATCCAGCCCAGAACTGGCTGTGAATTCTCAGCCACCCAACCCTAGATTTCCTACTTCCACCCCAGCACTGACTTCCCGTCCCTATGGGTGACTGGGTGACTTAACCTTAACATGGCTGCCACACATCAGCTCCCAGGAGCCACGTGTTTTGCTTGAAATGTTAATTGCAATAAGCAATCAAAACTTCTATTTAATTTATTGAAAGTCAGTTCCAAATGTAACAGAAGATAAGAGCACCAAGTGGAATGAAAAAAACCTGAACCTGATGGAATATGAAAGTCATACAAAATAAAATACAAGAAACAATTTCTTCTTGTTTCCTGTGCATTAACTGACTTTTCTCAGTTATTTAAAAAAAATAAAAATGGCCAGGCAGTGGTGGCTCACACCTTTAATCCCAGTACTTGAGTAGAGGCAGGCAGATCTCTATGAGTTTGAGGCCAGCCTGGTTTACAGAGCAACTTCCAGGACAGCCAAGGCTACAGAGAGAAACCCTGCCTCGAAACAAACAAACAAACAACAGCAAACTCCCCCAAATTTTAAATTGTATTGTTGTGTTTGTGTGTGTGCATGCACCCACAATTGCTTGCAGGTGCCAGGACACATGTGGTCAGGTCAGAGGACAGCAATGGTGGGGTCAGTTCTCTCCTTCCACCTTTACGTCATTCTGGAATCAGACTCAGAAACGCCTTAACCTACTGAGGGATCTCCCACTCCTCTTTCTCATTTATTACACTTATTTGTTTCCTCTATGAAAATTTGACTGTGGTATGATGTGTTCTTTCACGGACATGCTCTGAATAGAAGAGGCAATCGTCCAGTGGCATCTTAGACACCTCCTGAGAGAGGAAAGTCTAGGTAACCTACACACTTGTCAGATCAGGTTATAACAGGAGAGAAGTAAGTGAGAGTTAGAAACCAATCCCTGATCTTGCTTCCTCAGAACCATGCTTTTATCTGCTTTATTCCATTAGGTTGTTCACACAGACACCACAAGAGACATGTATGATGATTTCTTTATGATGAGTCCCAATCTTATAATTTTGTGTATTTAGTAATGAATGCTCATCACATTACCTACTAGTGATTTTTTAAGGGATGTAAAAATTATTGACAAAATTTCCCAGCCATTACCTAGTCAAAAGTTTAAAAACCATAAAAACATAAACTTAAAAGCATGAAGAATTTATTAGTATTTGGACTAGATACAAGAAGGGTAAAATGTTGACATTTTCCCCAAAACTAGCGATGGGCCGCTTTGTAATGTAATCTCTTTGTATATAAACTACAGTGCATTATAATTCTAATTATGTGTACAGACATGCGATTACATGTATATATATCAATATCATTTCTGATAATGAGGTCACAGATTCCTCGGATACCTCTGCTTCGTTAGATCTCCAGATGGCAAGTCTGTTTCTACTTTTAGTTATGGTATTTATTATTTTCACTAGACAATAAAATGTTCAATGTCAAATAAATAAGGGTCACACAGTTTCCAAATGACACATCAGGGCACTCATAAAATTCAAACACGCTGAGTCAGATCATTTTCAAAGGGCAGAGCCAGCCCTCCTCCAAATTCAGTAACTCGTGGAATGTGGCGGGCTCTCATGTTGCTGCTTGTTGTCCAGTCTTTTATCCCCTTTGCCTTCCTCCAAGTGCTTATATTTAATAAAATGTTTTTATTATTAGAGGGAAAAGTGACAACTTTCTAAATTAAAATGGAATTGCATCTATTAAAGTGAAGTTTATTCTAGTTGATGAACAGACTAAAGGAACATTCCACAAAATAAGAATTCCCAGTGTCTTCATAAGCTGCAGCTATTGTGAGCCATGCAGAGGATCTTTTTTTTTCCTTCTGGCTTTTTGATGAAAGCTTGTTGCTTGCGGCCTTAAGAGCAGTGAGAGGATCAACAGAATGTTCCTGGAAAGGCCGCCTGAAAACTTGCCTGCTTTTCTCTGGTCTCATTAGTGGAAGGAGCGGACAGGTCATTTTCAGGAGGATTAAAGGGTCAGGGAGTTTAGTGAAGGGAAGTCCCTGCGGCCTTTAGAAAGAAGATCCCTTATAGTCCGATCTGGGAGCTAATCCTTTGGGTAAAACCTGACAGACTTGGGAAGGCTGTTTCTTCTTTTCTTTTTGGTCTTTAGAGGGACAATTTCCCGTTATGAACAGATCTCAGTTTGCCTTCATGTTTATCCCGAGTTGCACGGCCTGCTGGTCACTGGCCCTGCCCTGTCTGCAGCTCCCCGCTCCGCTCCCTCCTTCTTAGCACTGCCCTTCCCAAACTGTCCCTGTCCTAGCCTTCTCTGCCCTGAGCTACCCTTGCTTGGTTTTCTCTGGAGTTCTCTTCTATCCCTCCATCATCTGTGATTACCTGAATCTCATTAATTCCGGGCTTTGTGGGGGATGGTGGTGGTAGATGAGACCAACTTACAGAGTGCCAGGATTTTGTTAATTTTCTGGGGGTGGGGGCTGGGGGGTGGGGGCAGGGTCTTGCCATGCAGGCTGTTGCTGGCTTGGCATTCTCCACATCCTCCAGACTGGTCTCAAACTTGCAGCAATCCTACCTCAGCCTCCCAAGTGCTGGGATTCCAATGGTGAGCCACCATTCCTGGCATCAGAATACTAGACTAAAGAGCATCTCTGCAGCCATCTGGTCTACTTGTCTTTTCCTCCATCATTTATAAAGAACAGGAATTGTGGAAACTCCCAAAGGTGGTGATGGAGCTCTGATTGCTCAGGACTAATTCTTCATTTTCTCTTAAAAATACTATAAAGTCCTGACAGTCTAATCTACTCCAATAACCCTCAGAATCTGAGGATGGTTTCAAGACCCCTGAAGGTTCCAGGCCCTTTGATGTTTAAGTCTCTTCAATAAAATGGAGTAATGTTTGCACAGAGCCTACACACTTCCTCTCATATACTTTATTACTTTTTAAGGTTTATTTTCTTTCAAATGTGTGTGTGTGTGTGTGTGTGTGTGTGTGTGTCTGAGAAGACCAGGAGTAAGTATCAGATTTTCTACATCTGGAGTCCCAGGTGGTTGTGAGCCATCCTATATGGGTGTTAAGAACTGAACTCTAGTCTTCTGGAAGAGCAATATGCACTCTTAACAGCTGAGCTGTTTCTCCAGTCCCTCTTATGTACCTTACATCCTTCCATTGTTTACAATACCAAACACAAAGACAATCCTATGTAAAAAGTTGTTATACCTAGTTGTTAAGGTAGTGATGATTTAAAAAAAAAACTGTTCAGATTTAGTTACAAAGACATTTTATGTGTGTCTGCTTGTGTGTGTATGAGTGATGTGTGGGGTGTGTAAGGAGTGTGTGTGTGTGTGTGTAACCATACATATACAGAATCCAGACTGGGCTGATGGGTGTTCTGCTCCATTGCTCTCTGCCTTATTCCCTTGAGATTTGGTCCCTCACTGAACCTTGAGCTTGCTGCTTTGTCTACGTTGGCTGGCTGGGAAGCTCAGGGGTGTGGGGGCTAGAGATCAGAGCTCTTGCGTACGACACAAGTGTTTTTAATGCTGAGCCATGTCCCCAGAACCTCAGAGGATGTTTAAATATATATATATTTAATTTATATATTATATTTGATTTATATCTGGTTGCATCTGCAGATGTGGAAGCCATGCGCAGAGGAAGCTGACTGCCTATGGAGATTCATACCCATGGGCAAGCAGCTACAGGTGTTATGATGCCTGTTTAGTGAGACCCAGTGGCATATATGTGGGTGTGTAGAAAATGGAGAGTGGAAATATGCTTCACATGCAGAGCCCCATGAGCCCGGCTCATGCTTTTGACTGGAGGTGTCATAGAGGATATGGACTATTTCCCACTTCAGGACCAATGTCACAAGGACACCCTCCTTCTGTTTCTTATATCTGTATTCTTTGAACTATTGTTCACTAGAGGACTGAAGGACACTGGAACAGTGTGGATTTGGTATAGGGTTTAATGTAACACCATAGAAAAAGGAACTGAGTAAAAGCACCCGTCTTGCTATGCCTCTTACCCTCCTCTTATCATGGAAAGTCCTTTTGTGGCTTGTGCTTCCTGGTGCCTCGTTACAGGGCTAAGTGTTCCACACAGACGTTTGTATCATGCTTAGGAAGTTGACTTAATGGTAGTGAATGTACGTGCTATGCACTGCTTGCCCTTTGCAGTTGGAAAAGCCTCCTGATATCAAACTTTAGAATAAAGCACCACCTTGTGGTCTGATGCATTTATTAAAGTGGTAGAATTTGAGAGCTGAAATTGGAAATGCTCCCTCAGCTGGTGGTAAAGAAGCCAGGATCTGAAAACAAAATCTCAGGAGAGTGACAAAGCAGGAGCCCTCAAGGAGTCTTTCTGTTGCCCCTGAAGACTCCTAGATCAGCTGATGGCACCATGCCCTTTCATGGAGTGAGTCCCAGGTTGGGAACATAAATGTACTATGTTCATCATACATCATAACCATCTAATTCTTTCCAAACCATGGGGAAATGGGCCTAGTAATCTCAATTTATAAGTGAGGAGACTGAGGCTGATCTCATCAAATGGTCCTATCACATATAAGCCAGAGGAAGGTTTGGAAGTGTTTCTAAAACAAAGTCTCTCTGCTGACCCCAAAGTCAAGACCCTGTCAGTCCTCCCAAAAACCAGAGCTGTCAGCAACCCCACCCCCCAACCAGAGTGGCTAGAATCCTGCTTGGTGCTTTCTGATAGGACTTGAAGTTACCCATTCTCCAACACTGAGCTGTCCAGGAAGGTTCTACACTTGGAGAAGGGCAGAAGGGCACTTTGCTGGTAGCCTACCACTTTCTGAGACAGTCCGAGGAAAGAGAATGATTCTGGTTTGTGGAAATGTGCAAGAGCACACAGACCATGATCATGAACCATTTCATAAGCAAATAAAGCCAAGAGGGGATATTTGACGAAAATTTATTGGGATAGTTAGAATGTTTGCTCTAACCACAATAGATTAACAAGTAATTATTTAATTATGTAGGTTGCTTTAGGGGGAGGATTGGGTATTTGTCTGACCAGCATATAAGTCATAGGAATATGAGGAAACTTAAGGGGAAGCTTGTACTGATCTTGTGATGCTGCACCTATCTTTGGGTACATTACCACATTGTCTCTGGGACACCATTTTCTCGCTAGAAGGTTGGGGAGTCCTTCACAAGAAAGGTGACCCTGAGATAGGGCGCAGTGTGGCCAATGGAAAAAATGAGTCCCAGTCCTCTCTTTTTCTGGAGAAAATCTGTTCTGCCTAGACTTCCTTCCTCTTTGCAAGCTCGAGTCTCTTTTGACACCATTTCTAGGAACACTGATTTGCAGGATTTTGAAACTGAACGTTTTCCAAAGGAGGCTAATTCATGTAGTTCATGTTTAGATGAGACTAGGGGATAGGAAGTCCCCTTCAAGAGACCAAAAAGGAAAGTGAAAAGCTTTTTTTAAAGTAGACAAGAAGAGGAAACACCGTGTGAACTGCCTTCCCTTGCGGGGCTGAGACGGAACACCAAGCCCTTGCCCATTTATTCCAAAGCTGCTCTTGTCTTGTTTCCTTCCTGTGCTTTTCTTCCCAGTTTCTTACCTTGAGTTTCAATTTATTTTCTAGTTTTTATTATTATTACTATTTGTGTGTGTGCCGTATACATGTGTGTGTATGTAGGTATACTTGCCTATGCATGTGTGTGGAGGCCAGAGGTAGACAGCAGGTATCTTCCTCAATCACTCTCCTCTCCTCTTTCTTTCTTCCTTCCTTCCTTCCTTCCTTTCTTTCTTCCTTCCTTCCTTCCTTTCTTTTCTTTCTTTCTTTCTCTGTTTCTTTCTTTCTTTCTTTCTCTCTCTCTCTCTTTCTTTCTTCCTTCCTTCCTTCCTTCCTTCCTTCCTTTCTTTCTTTCTTTCATTTGTTTTTTTTCTCTTTCTTTCTTTCGTTAGTTTTTGAGGCAGGGTCTTTCACTGAGACAGGAACTCCATATTCAGCTAGACTGGGTGGCAAAAACGCCTCAAGATCTGCCTGTCTTTGCTAACCCCTCCTACCTACAGCTGGGGTTACAAATACAGGTCTCTGTGCTCAGCTTTTTACATGGATCCTGGCGACCTGAACTCAGGCCATCTTGCTTACACAACAAAACATCCCATGTAAAAGAGCATCTCCAGAACTGTTTAAATTGGGTTGGCCTATGGGCACATCTGTGGGGGAATGCTCTTAACTAACTTAATTAGTGTGGGAAGAACAGGTCTATTGTGGGTGGCACCATTCCCTAGACAGGGGATCCTGAATTATATGAGAGTAGAGAAGCTGAGCTGAGCACAAGCAAGCAAACAAGCAAGCGTGTATGCATTCGTTCAGTTGACTCTTGAGTGTGGGGGCGGTGTGACTAGGTGTCTGAAAGTCTTCCTTGATTTCCCCGAATGGTAGTCTGTAACATGGAAATAAACACCCTTCCTCCCAGATTTTTTTTTTTAATCACAGCAACAGAAATGAAACTAGAACAGAAACCAAGTCATCTGCACCACTTTTCTTCATTATTAGACTTTCAAGGAAGGAAATTTCAGCTGGAAGGGCTATTGTGTCCTGCTAGTGCATGACGGCACATCTGTTCCATGACAAGATCAGTCTGTGTCAAAGACCTCTGTCATACAGAGGAAGCAGAAACTTTCTCTACCCACGCAGCTCCTACTCGAGTGGCAAAAATAGTGGCTAAAAGAGACTAAAATATTCACCCCCATGGGAAAATAAGTGTCACACACCCAGTGACTTCTTGACCACAAGATTGAGACACACTTGCCAGAAAGCCACCAAAGAACATGCATAGAGTTCTCTTCTATGCTAATAAGTGCAACCCTTAGATATCCAGTGTCACTGTGGAGAGAAAGAAAGCCAATACTCCCAAGAAGCATGGCAGATGAAGCTGTTTTTAAAACAGAGACATTCAACTCTTGTAAGAAGAGAAATGGAGGGTTATTTGTGATACCATCTGCTGGGCAGCCATGAAATGAAGACATCACCTTTATAGCTACAAAGGCAAAAATCAGAGCTTGTTGATTCTTTTCCATTGTTATATAAAAGTACCTGAGCCCGGGGAGTTTACAGAGAACAGAGATTTATGTTGAAGCTGGAATGCCAAAGTCAGACATCCCTGCTGAGTGTGTAATGACAGCTGTGAGCATGGTAAATGGGCGTGAGACAGGAAGCCAGAGATTGGAAAGGACAAGACTTGCTTGTTGATAGCAAACAACTCACACTTGTAGGAACTGACTGGAGTGCCGTAAGAGATACCTTAATCACTTCTGAGGCCAGTGCCACCAACTCTCTAACCGCTTCACACTGCCTCCTCACCTTTTAAAGGCTTTACCCCCCCCCACTCTCTCTCTTCCCCTTCTCTCTCTTTCCCCTCTCTCTCTTCCTCCTCTCTCTTCCCCCCTCTCTTTTCTCTCCTTTCTCTCTCCTCTCTCACTCTCTCTCCCTTTTCCCCTCTCTCTCCTGTTACTGAAAATAGATTCTTTTCTCACATCACACATCCTGATATGGTTCTTTCTGCTCCATCTACTCCTCCCAGTTCCTCCTCACCTCCCTTTCTATCTGGATCCACTCCCTTTCTGTCTCTCACTAGAAAACAACAGGCTTCTAAGAGATAATAATAAAATAAGATAAAACAAAAACTGACGTACTAGAATTGGGCAAAACAAATAGAAGGAAAAGAAGCCCAGAGAAGGCACGAGAACCAGAGACCCACTCATAAAAACATTCCAGAATCCCATTAAAAACATCAATAGTGGAAGCCATCATATGTACTCACAGGACCACGCAGGCCCTGCGCATGCTGCCTCAGGTTCTGTGAGTACATATGTGTTTTGCTCCTGTTAATTTAGATGACCTTGTTTTCTTGGTGTCCCCCATTTCCTTTGGCTCTTACACCCTTTCCACCTCCTTTTCCTACTGCTTCCCTGAGATCTAAGGGGTGGGATTTGATGGAGACATCTTGCTTAGGGCTGAGTGTTCCAAGGTCTCTCACTCTCTGCATATTGTCTGGCGGTGGATCTCTGTGTTTGTTCACATCTGCTGCAGGAGGAAGCTTCTTTGATGATGGCTGAATAAGGCACTGATCTATACATGTAGTAGGATGTCTTTTGGAGTCATTTTATTGCTTTTTATTTAAAAGAACAATAGTATTTGGTTTTAGACTAGGTCTCTAGACTATCTAGCCTCTGGTTCTTGGTCAACCAAGCAGTGTTGGATGTGGGGTCTATCTCGAGGAGTGGGTCTAAGTCAAATCAGATATTGGTTGGTTACTCCCACAAGATTTATACCACCATTGCACTAGAATTGCACCATTGCAGGACACCATTGTCTATTCAAGGCTTTGTATCTGGGTTGTTTACATTTCTCTTTTTGGTAGCGTGCAGAGTACCTTCCTGTACCAAAGATGCTAGGATGTAGGGGTGAAGGCTCTATGCAGACACCAGTTCAACTTCTCCATGTTTAGGGAGTTATGTAGGTGTTGTCTTCAGCCATGGGGTCTTGCAGTCAGTTTGTGGAGAGTAACCTACAGTTTTGGCAACAGCATGAGTTGTTTGGGGGTGCCCTTGGACCCCCTCAGTCAACAATTTAATTAGATGTAATCCAGTCTTGGTACTTGAAGCTTCATTTGGTGACAAATAATGTCTGGTTGGGACTCTGTCTCCCTCATTATATCGTGATTTCTGCTAGACTGCCTTTATATATGTAAATATTTCAAGTTTCTACTGTATCAGGTTCCCATATTACCCCTCAAATGGCCCTAATTTTAGCTGTCTTTCCTGCATTCTCTCCCTCATCTTCCTCTTCCTTCCCCCTCCACTTGATCCTTCTGTTCCAGTCTCCCTCATCCATCTATAACTATCTATTCTGTTTCCCATTCCTAACACGATCTATCTGTCCCCCAGGCCCTTACTCTATACCTAACTTCTGTGGTTCTATAGACTGTAGCTTGCTTATCATTAACTTATATCCACATATAAGTGAATACAGACTATATTTCTCTTTCTGGGTCTGGGATACCTCACTCAGGGTGATTTTTTTTCTACTTCCTTCCATTTACTTACAAATTCCATTATGTCATTTTTTTAATGGCTGCGTAATAGCCCATTGTGTAAATGTGCTGCATTTTCTTTATCCATTGATCTGTTGAGGGACATCTAGGTTGTTTTCCACTTCTGGCTATTATGAATAGAGCAGCAATGAACAGGGTTGAGTCAGTGTCTCTGTGGTAGGATGAATGTCCATCCTTTGGGTATGTACCCAAGAGTGGTGTGGCTGAGTCTTGAAGTAGATCAGTTCCCATGTTCCTGAGGAACTGCCACACTGATTTCCACAGTGGCTGTGCATAGATGTTTGCATGTCTAGCAGCAATGGATGTGTTCCCCTACTTCACAGCCTTGCCTCAGGGGCTCCACAATTTCTCAGCACAACTATGTGTATAAGCGAACTTCTAAGTCATGAATCTTTGGGAGGTTCTCCAACCATATTCAAACCATAATAAGAGAGAGAGAGAGAGAGAGAGAGAGAGAGAGAGCGAGCCCAGCAAGAATCTGTCATGAGTCATTCCCTTTAGCTCCATCTCACTGAAGATGTCCAATTCCCTACAAAATTAGAGTGAATTAGAATTAAGTGAGACCCATAGCTATTTCTAAATTGATTAGGAATATGTTTAGATTTGGGGCAATAGTTATATAGAAGCACTATATAGTGATAATAAATTGGAAGGGTTTAGCTATTCTCAGTTGATCTCTTGGTAGTTGGTATAAAATCTCAAGTTTTACAAGCTTCTTCATCATGCATAAATTGGGCAGATGTTTTTTCCAGGTTTAGTAAATGGTAAGCTTTATTCATTGACTCTTGTCATTATTCTGGATCCTGTTATAAGTGTGGGCACAGAGTAGGCAAATGAGGCAAGCAGCACCTTGCTGAGAAGCCTTGGTACTGTTCTCCCCATTCTGACTGGCACACATAGCACTTCCCACAGCAGCCCTCCATCTCCCTGAGGTGTGGAACTATGGTAGGATGCCAGTTGTTTCTAGATGTCCCGGGTCCTCTATCATCAAATCTCTGAGAGCTGTCTTGGCCATGACCAGAAAAGCTATGTGTCCTAGGTCCTGTTGGTAGCTAGGTATGGCAGAGTGACTAAGCTTTGGTGGGTGGCTATAAACAAAGAGGAATATGTTTGGCTCCCAGGGTGTCTCTTTGAGGGGAAGGCTAGTCATTCTCTTGACTCTTCTACTTTCTGGTGTAAGAACCCTAGTGTGATGGCTCACTTTAGAAAAACTGTCTTGGACTACAAGGAGAAACGGTTGAAATGGTTGCAGCAAGATGATATAGAAAGGAAGTCAGGTAGAGAAAGAGAGGGAGAGAGGGAGGGAGGGAGAGAGAGAGAGACAGAGAGAGAGAGAGAGAGGAGAGAGAGAGAGAAAGAGAAGAAGGTGAGATGGTGGATGGTTGAGGTGTAACAGACACGAGGCATAAACATCATGCACAGACAATGTTGATACAGTTGCTTAGAAGCAGAATTGAAATTCAAACTCATCAGTTTCATATTGGCAAATCTGCAAGCCTGTGTTGCAAAAGGTGACCAAAAAGCTGCTCTCCCCGAGCCTAGCTCAACAGAAAGGCACATGCTCCAGAGTACCACAGACAAGGTAATATATCAAGTGGGAGAGTCAGGGCCCCAGGTGACATTATACAAAGACAGTCTTTCCAGGGTGTGGGATGAAGGCCTATCTGAAAGGCAAGCATGTTTTCCTTTTCACTCTCTAACCATTGGATCTCATCACTCTCAATGACAAATAGTTATGATCCTCACTTTTCTCCTCAATGGGATAAACAGTTGTCTGCAGTTCATTCTGTACCTATGATGTTCTTGAATGTATTTTATCAGAAAGCCTATTATGAGTCTCAGGCCTGCCAAGAAGCAGTAGACAGACTTATGCCTAATAAAGACCAAAGAATATTACTCCCAAACTTGAACTTTTTATCAGATTGTGAAGTTGATGAAATTCTGGGATTTTTCTTTGGTGTAAGAGGGGTTGAATTATTTTAGATGTGGAAATAAAGTACACACACACACACACACACACACACACACACACACACACAAGTAATAAAAAGAAAGATGTAATTGCCCTCAGTGCCCATTCTTCCTTTCTTTGTCAGGGAAAGAGCTGAGGACCCAACAGCACTAATGTGTGCAATTAGTGGTGTTTTTACTAGGAAATAATGGAACTTTATCTTGTCTCATTAAAAAAAAAAACTTCTGGTGTCTGGAATGCAAATGTGGGGTTGGCTTAGGTTCCTGCTGTGTGCTGAGGATGCTGTAATGTTGTGTAGGAAGCACTAGACACTCAGACTGTAGTGGGGCCATTGAGCCATCCTGGATCATTCACATTCATATTAGTGGTTGTGCAAACTTCCAGGAAATTTGAGGCTACTTTTGTTCTGAATTTCCAGTCATTAGCTGAGCCCATTCATAACTAGGAAGATATTTTCACTGTGGACAATGCAGGGTGTCCATTCCTAAGCAGCTGCCTTTAGAGATCATGGTGGGAGAGACAGGGGTGGGATTGCAAAATTTATTAAAGATATTTGCAAAGGTATAGCTTTGTTCTTGCTTGATGAAACTCATCACTGCTCTGTGGAAAGTGGGCCTTAGAAACAATTGCTCATTTGTTTCCTTCCTAAAGGAAAGCTAGCTTAAAATCGACACTGGCTTCTTTCTTCTTCTTCTCTTCATGATAAACTTAGTATGCTGAGGAGATCAAAGGTGGGGTGGTAGAAATTTCTCCTGGAACAGTCACTCCATGCTGTTTGAAGAGGGTTCCACCTATCTTTATTGCTTTTCCATAAAAGGCTCGAGAGAAGGAAGTTAAACCACAGCTGCATTAGGTAAATGACTGTGCATTAATGCAACTTATCTGGAATGAGGAAGGAAGAGAAGATTCAGCTTTGAGAGAATTTCCTCAATAGCATATTTGTCTTTGTTGCAAAGCAACAAGCAGAACCCGGGCAGTAGCCTGGGGAGAGTTTGTCCACCTATATACCAAGGGCCTTTGGGAGGTGTGGGGTTTCTCGGGGTGTTGAAGGGATTGTTCAATAAAAGGTGCAATTCTATGACCCATGCTGAATGGTTGATGTCTAACTCAGAGAATGGGAATAGTCACACACGAAGGCACAGAAAGCTATGGCTTAGCCTAAGCCTTTCTGTGAGCCCAGAGCCTGCAGCTGTCCAGTGGCTTAAGCTAGAAGGTGGTGTGTAAGATAATGAAGACTGTGAGCTTTAGGGTCAAATTGCTTTGATCCCAAATCATCTTTCTTCTTTTCTGCACAGTATTGGGCAGGTGGACTTTCCTTTCCATGCCTCAGTCATTACATCTGTCAAATGGGAATTTCCATGTTAGCTCTCCAGAAGAAGCTGTCACGTGTGTGTTTGGTGAATGGTGATTCATAGTGTACACAGCACACTTGCAAGTGTTAAACTAGAACATGCCTTCTTAACAATTTTATTTATTTAATTTGTGTGTGTGTGTGTGTGTGTGTGTGTGTGTGTGGTGTGACATGTGAAGATCAGAGGACAACTTTGTGGACCTGGTTCTTTCCTACCTTGGCATGGGTTCCTGGTAGCAAACTCAGAGAATAGGGCTTGTGCAGCAAGTACATTTACTCCATGAGCCCTAAACACTTATGTCTTTAAAATATATATCTATTATATATATATATATATATATATATATATATATATATATATATATATATATATATATATATAATTTTTTGTTCTGAGGCAGGGTCTCACTATTTAACCTTGGGTGGCCTGGAACTCGATGCATCAAACAAACTGGACTTGAACTCAGAGAAATCTACCTGCCACTGCTTCCCGGGTGTTGGCATTAAAGGTGTGCACCACCAAGCCTGGCTCTAACTTGTGTCTTTTAAGGGGAGTTAGCTACGTACTAATGAAATACTCTGAGAGGAGGCTGGTACCTGTTGCATGCCTTGAGTCTATGCTCACTTTGCTACTTGCCCTGGCTCTGTTTCTCTCTGTCCATCCGTGTTTTGACTACCAGGAGCCCTCCTTACGATCTGCAGATAGTGTCTTCTCTGGATGGAATTGCCTTTCTTGCCCATTCTTAACCAGTGAGGGATTTCTCCTCCCAGACCAACTTCTAGTACATTCTTGAGCACTCCACATACTTATTTTATAAAGCACTTACAGTCATGGCAGTGCATTCATTTATAAATATTCCTGCCTTTGTTGAGGCCCCGTGTGGTGGTTTGAGTGAGATTGCCTTCCACCTCCCCTGTAGGCTCTTATGTTAGAATAGTTGGTCCCTGACTGGTAGAACTGTGTAGCAGGAATCTTAGTCTTATTAATAAAATCAAACCCAGGGCCAGTTATTAGGGTGAAATGCTGGATGGTCAGAGAGACAGAACAAGTCACAGCTAACCTCACCTGGCCAACTTCTCAGCTGGTCTTGTTTCATCAGACTGGAAGCTTCTGTGTCCTCATCCCAATGGCTCTCAGCTGAATTGCTGCTCAAAAGCCTGAATGCTTAACCAGGCCAAATGCTTAACCAGGCCAAATGCTTCTAGTTTCTGGTCCTCATGCCTTATATACCTTTCTGCTTTCTACCACCACTCCCTGGAATTAAAGGCTTGCTTTCTGGGATTAAAGGCGTGATGACTCACCATGCCAGTCTGTATCCTTGAACACATGGATTTCTGCCTCTGGAATGCTAGGATTAAAGGCGTGTGCTACCACTGCCTATCCTTTATGTTTAATATTATGGCTGCTCTGTCTCTGACCCCAGATAAGTTTATTAGCATGCAAAATATTTGGGGGAATACAATACCACAGAACTGCTTGGGAAGGATTAGAATGTGTGGCCTTGCTGGAGGAGGTGTGTCACTGGGAGCAGGCTTTAAGATTTCAAAAGACTGGCACCATTCCCAGTGTCTGTCTCTACCTCCTATAAAGATGAAAGCTCTCTGCTGTTCTTGCCACACTGCCTTTGACCCACCATCATGGACTCTAAACCTTTGAAACCATAAGCTCCAAATTATACACTTTCTGTTAATAAGTTTCCTTTGTCATGGTGTTTTACCACAGCAATAGAAAAGACTGTGAACTCCTAGCAGGGTTACCAGGCTTTGTGAACTCCTAGCAGGGTCACCAGGCTTTGTGTCTGTCATCTCTATGGCTGTACCAGTGCCTGCCTCAGACAAGACTCTCTGCGAGTAACTATTTGCTGCATGTATGCATGCAGAAAGAAAGTGAAGGTGACAAGAATTTGCTTATCTCCTGCTTATAGCTTGGTTCATTTATCTTTGCATCCCAAAGATTTAACTCAATACTTGGCTCTACATCACTAATGCAATTGTTATATGAATGCATGCATTTTATTATGATTATTCATATTCAGTCCATTGAAATGTAACATTGAAATTAGAATACAGATATCATAATGTCTTTATAAAAATTTTGTAGACTATAACCCAATCTCTAAAGGGAGAAAGGTCTTTACAAAGATTAGGTTATGGTCAAGAGGAACTGACCATACATAATTATCACAAGTTGTTAAACAACAAATATATGATTTAGTTTAAGTCAACCAAAGTTTACTTGTGTTAGAAACACTGTTGTTTTCTGTTAAGAATAATATTAATTTGTGAAATATAATTTGAGACTTGAAAGGCAGTTATCAAGAAATAATTTGAACTAAGAATTCCTTTAGGTTCTTAAGAATGATCAAGAATTTGTCCCAAGGTACTGTTTATGTTTATATGGGTTATATTTACCACATTAGAAAGTAAAGCTAAAAAGTCAAAATAATTCTTAAGTGACAATGATAAACCCAATACAATCTAAATAATATAACTTTCCTGAAATTACATTTTCCTGATTTTTTTTTGCCAATGCATGTTTTTGCTCTGCAATGATTGATTATCTACAAAATATCAGTTCTTTAAACAAATCCAGAACTTTCTAAATATTGACTACAAAATGGTGCTTAATATAGTTTGTTAATGTCATTGATCTCAATAGAAAAAAATCTCTATTGCATAGAACAGGCATGCTGTCCGATAGGCAATAGTATAGACAAATTTTCCAAACTTTTAAGTTTTAGGCAAAATTTCAAATTTTTAGCAACAATGTCTGTTTTTTTTTTTTAAATGGAAAGCTTTCTTTGTTCAGTTTTAAAGAAGAGTTCATGCAGTAGCCAACACTTCCTAACAATAATTTGCTAGCAGATGTCTTTTAAGGAAAAGTAGTGTTCCATAGAAAAAGTGGATGATGCCAGCTTGTGATTCAAAACAGCTGTACAGATGATAGAATAAACGAGAGTGATTGAGGCATAGCTCTGTTTCATCAGACAGAGTATGATGTGGTCAAAGGAGGGTGTGTACTGAACTTAATCACTTTTCTCATTCCGCTGAGGTTGTGAAATTCTCTTTTTCTTCCATTGTGTAGTGAGGAAGAAGGCAGGGACTCCTGGTGCCACCTTAGACAGTCCTTGACTGTTCATCCTAAGCCCATACCTGTACTGGCTCTACTTTTACAATCATTTCATTAACCAAGACAGAGGGACAAAAGCCAATAGCATCTGCTTACCAAAAGTTCCTTTTATTTGTGAGTATGCCATGTGGGTGTGGGTGTCCATGGAGGCCAGAAGAGGGCAGTCACAGTGGTTGTCAGCCACCTGACCTGGGTGCTGGGGATAGAACTAGGATCCTTTGGAAGAACGGTGTGAGGGTAGCCATCGCTTCAGCTCTGCATTTTATTCTAGAGGCCAATGAGGTCAAGGTGCTTGCCACCAAGCCTGACGACCCAAATTCAACCCCTGGGACCCATATGGTAGAAGGAAAGAAATAATTCCAACAAGTTGTTCTCTGATCTCCATGTGTGCACTATGGAACACACACACACACACACACACACACACACACACACACACACACACACACATATGCAGACATGCACACATATATACACACAATAAATAAACAAATAAATGTAATTAAATTTTTTAAGTTTTGATATCATGGACTTGCAGTGGGATCTTGGAGGAGCCCACAGGTCCACAGACTACACTTTGGAACTTGCTCTTACAGAGATACTCATATTAATTAAAACAACTCACTGATGTCACAGGAATGACAATAACAACCACATGTCCCCTTGCTTAGGCATCATCTATTGTATCTTCTACTCTATGGGGAATAATTAAACCAAGAGCAAATGCTACAGAAGTTAGTTACAGCTAAGCTCTAGGCCACTACACTAAAAATAAATTAGCTAATAACTATAAGTGGAAAAAAATCTCAAAATGAATTTCACTCATTGGGACACACACACACACACACACACACACACACACACACACACGCAAACTCCCTTGAAAGTGGAAAGGGACTAATTAGGAAGAGGGAGGAACTCAGAATGGGAAGGGATAAGAAAGAGTAATGTGGATGAATATGATTAAAATACATTATATACATGTATGAAAATATAATGAAACCCAGAATTATGTATACTGAATGTTTGCTAATAAAAATTTTGAAAGCTTTTTTTTAAAGTGCTGTCCCTAGAACCATTCTGTAATTTAAGAGTCATTAAAATACATTATATACATGTATGAAAATATAATGAAACCCAGAATTATGTATACTTAACATTTACTAACAAAAATTTTAAAAGCTTTTTTTTAAAAAGTGCTGTCCCTAGAACCATTCTGTAATTTAAGAGTTGGTTGAAATTTCAAACACTGAGTATAGAACACACTTGGAAGGTAGTTTCAGCAGCTGTCCCTCCCTAAAGTGTCCTCATGTATTTTAACATTAAGCTGTCTTTGTGGTATAAGTTCGTAGACCTTGATTCTACATCACAGGGGAAGGAAATGGAGAAGAAAGTGACTGGGCATACCCACTGGACATATCACACCCACAACTTCCTAGGAGTTGGTGGAAGACCTGGAAAATTCTCTTTAAGGCCTAGCCTCTTTTAATCCTTCTGCTCCATCACATAGCCACTTGCCAGTCAGCCTCAGCAAACACGTACCGTTTTAATGAAACAACAGTTTCCGAGAAACCCTGTAACTTAGGGAATTCCTAACGTGGAGTTTTCCAAGTGGCAGAAAACCCACAGGGACAGGGTGAGCAGCATGAACTTTTCCAGCTTCCATTTCTACTGATAGGCGTGAGTTGATGGAAAGAAATCGCTCAGTGCTGGCTGCATCACTTGCTAAATATAGAGCTGCGGATTAGAGAAACACCCTTGGATGACAGAGCTTCCCACCCCAGAGTTCTGGAGGCTTTCATTCTGAGAGTGCACAGTATTTTCCCTTCCCCTTTAGAATGAGCAGAAACCTGGCCAAGGACTCTGCGGCCATTGGCCTGTTGTAAGCCACTTGAGATTATCTTGAGAAATTCTGCAGAATGAGATGAAGGAAAAGAGGGCGTGAGTGAGGATAGATGCCATGAACCCCTTTCCTATTGAAGCGGAAGTCATTTTAAAATGCCATGTCCTGTTTGCTAGGTTTTAGACATAACAGAATCTTTCCTTCATGCCATCATCGAGTAGCTGCCTTATCATCCTGTATTTATGTGAATCATATTTTACTTCCCAAAGGTGGAGGAAGAGCCTTAGAGAAACATATTCTGTCCTTTATGTGCAGAAAAGAGAAAAATCTCCTTCCCACATCCTACCCAATGTTTTTGCTCTTAAAAGTGTTCTTTTGGGCCAGCCAGATGGCTCAGCGGGGAAAGACACATGGTGCCAAGTCCGACAGCCCGAGCTTGATCCAGGAGAGCCTCGTGGTGGAAGCAGAGAATTGAGTCTGTCAACTTGTCTTCTGACCTTCAGGTGTATACACTGTAGCATGTGTGCCCTTCCCGCCACACCCACAGTTAAATAAACAAACATAAACACATTTGTTTACTTATTTATTTACTATTCTTGTTAATTCCACCATTCCTCCTGTTCTTTAAGTCTTGACCCAGGATTCAGAGTGGAAGGAGCATTTCTGGATGGGGCCCCATGATTTTAGACACCTGGTGGGCGGAGAGCTGAGTCCTCAGCCTCTTCTTGCACTCAGAGTCAGGGAGAGATACCAAGAACACACAGGGCTCAGATGAAATCACTCCTTAATGTTTGGAAAAACTTGCCTGGGTGGAAAACCATTTTCTCAGACAACAGTTAGCCTAGGAATTGCAACATCATTACCCTCCTGTGCCAAGAATATCGGTCTGTTCAAAAGTCCCTCTCCCAAAGGCCACGATGAGGTTGTGGTCATGCCCATACAAGCAGGTTACACTTGCAGTCCTGCTGCTTGGGGCTAGGGCAGACGTCAAGGATTCAGACTAGAGTCCACTGTCCTTTCTTTTGACTTCTCTCTCTTCATCATGTCCTTTCTACCTTTGATGTGGCTAGTTTAGAAGTGTGACAACTTTGGACTGAGAAATATTGTAACCTCTAGAAAAGGAAAGACTGCTGAGCCTTGTTCCTTGAGTCCTAGGCACCACCTTACACTGCCATCTACTAGCTTATTCCGAGTTTCAAACTTGTGTCTGTCTTTGTTGTCCATCTTATACTGTAGGGAATAGCTTTCTATAAACATATAATTCAGGCCTATGACTCTTCTGATCGGGTTTTAAAATGTAAGCAATATGAAGTTTGTTTTGATAAATGGATTTTATTCACATTAAGTGCTCTTGCTCTGTGAGCACTTGGGATAGAACTGCAGCCATGTATGAAGGAGAGGGAGTATTTGGGAGGTGAAATGTTTCTACAATATGATCGAGTATGAAGATCAAAGTTGAGAATTTTAAATTTAATTCTTGACTCTTAGTCTTTTGAATGATTGGTCCTGTGATCCCATTGTTTGAACACAGGGGTTAAAATGCATAAGTGGGACAAAATGAATGACAGTCTTTCTAAAAAACTTTTCTAAAAATCACCTGGAAAGCTTGTTAAGATACAAATTCTGACTGGGTAGTGGTAGTGCATGCCTTTAATCCCAGCACTCGGGAGGCAGAAGCAGGTGGATCTCTGTGAGTTTGAGGCTAGCCTGGTCTACAAAGTGAGTTCTAGGACAGCTGTTATTTAGAGAAACCCTGTCTTGAAAAACAAAACAAAACAAAAGATACAAAATCTGACCCAGTGGGTTTGAGAAGAGTCCTGGATTCTGAATTTGTGACAGCTTATATTGGTACTCCTGGTCCATGGCCACTCTTAGATTCAGGAAGGTCTATTATAATCTACATTAGATTGAAATATGAGATATTTTGAGAAATTCGAATCATTTCAATTTACAGTTCCTTTCAAAGGCATGATCTGAAATGTTGCACTCTGAAAGCCTTCATTACGAGAGCTGCAAAATGGTCTGATAGGTAAATTGTTGACATAAATACGTGCCTAACAAATATCGATTGGTGGATTTCTAGAAAGTAGATCTTCAGAAGTAAACAGCAAATGCCTTCCAGTGATAGAAAACAACAGAGAACCCCCTCCCCACTCAGGGGATTGAGAATTTTATGCATCAGAAGCGTAACAGAGTTGATGATGGGAAGGGAAAGCATGGTTCACCTGAGCCTAGGATACAGCTTCTTGGTAAATATCCAATCATGTGGTATGAACAACGGCTAGAGGATATATAAAGATTTCTTTCATCATTTTATGACCCTGTACCTCCTAGACTGTAGGAATGACATTGAAAAGTTTGGCAAGAGCTGGGGAAACTGGGACACTTATTTGCAAAGCTTGGTGAGCACATGGGTGTGCCACAGTTTACTTCATTGAGATTTATGACAAACGAATTCCTATGGCTGATTAGACGTTCCTGACCCACCTGAGGTTGATTTTAGGCTTGTTTAGATCCTACCCAGCTCTCCCAGACACTAGGCACTGCCAGACCCAGCCTCACCTGTGGGTGAAACAAGGAAATTCCCAGGGTCGAGGGAAAGGTGAGACTTCAACGTGAAGCAATCTTTTGTACTTTCAGTGTAGATGGAATTATACCTTACACATCCACGTGTGTGACGTTTCAGGTAAGAGATGCTTAATACAATTCATGATAATTTGGACTTTCAAAAAGGGGTGATTCCTGTCCAGTGCTTACTGAACTACATCCCTCCAAAGCATGTAAAAGAAATCAGATTCATAATTCATTGATTCTTGAAAACAATATGGCCACTCTTTGTTGTCAATGGGCAAAGTGGGTAAACCGAAGCACATTTTTCTGTTATTTTGTTTTCTCTCTCTCTCTCTCTCTCTCTCTCTCTCTCTCTCTCTCTCTCTCTGTGTGTGTGTGTGTGTGTGTGTGTGTGTGTGTGTGTGTGTGTCCTTTCGGAGACAGTCTTGCTGTGTAGCTGGGCTAACCTTGAACTTGAGATTCTCTTTTCCTAGTCTTCTGAATGTTGCAAATACAGATACTCACCATCATACCCAAGCCTTTTCTCCTTTTTCAAGTTAGACTTTACCTTAAGATTGATACATTCTTCATTCCTCTCACTAGCTCACTCAGTTTTTCTTTCCTTCTTTTTCCCTCCCTTCTTCCTTCCTTCCTTCCCTCCCTCCTTCCCTCCCTCCCTTCCTCCCTCCCTTTCTCCCTCCCTTCCTCTATTCCTCCCCTTCTTCCTTTCTTCTGTGAGGATCTCACTATGTAATCCTGGTTGACCTGGAACTAGCTGGCCTTGAAGTAATAGAAATCTACCTGCCTTTGTCTCCCCCAAGTGCTGGGAATTAAAGGGATGTGCCCCTATCCTAGCCACAATTTATTTTAATTGTGCATAAGCATATGTTTGTGTGTGTGTGTGTGCCATAGGCACACACACACACACACACACTATTGGCACACACACACACACACACACACACACACACACACACACACTACACACACAGTGCAGATGCCCAAAGAGGTCAGAAGTATCAGATCCAACCAACAGAGGCAGAGCTCAGGTGTAGGCAGAAGTCACTGTCCTGCCAGAAACTCCCAAATACCCAGCAGTTGCTTCCCAAATTATCACTCAGAGGCTTGTATTAATTATAAATGCTCAGTTAGTAGCTCAGGCTTATTACTAACGAGCTCTTACACTTAAATTAACCCATAATTCTTACCTATGTTTAGCCACTGGCTTGGTACCTTTTCTCAGTATGACATTCTCATCTTGCTTCCTCTACATCTGGCTGATGATTCTCTGACTCTACCTTCCTTCTTCTCATCATTCTGAGCTTGGCTTTCCCACCTAGCTTCCTGCCCAGCTACTGGCCAATCAGCATTTTATTAAACCAATTCAAGTTTCAAATCTTTACAATATACAAGAGGATTATTCCACAGTACTCAGGTGTTCTACAGGAGCAGCACCTGCTATTAACCACTGAGCCATCTCTCCATCTTCCTCTCACTATGGCTAGAGGTAAAGAGCTGAATATTTTGCAAAAAGATTGACTTGAAGCCAATCTATTTAGGATCAGTAGAATTAAGCTCTTTACCAAAATAATTCAGAATATCTGGCTTTCTTATCATTATCAATGAGTAGAATGTTTTTGAAATGAATCAAAGCTTATTGCATTTGATAGGAGAAATATTGGGTGAGGTTGAGCACTAAAATATTTTATGTTGCACAATCTATGAAAATCCTGTTTATACAAATTTTATAGTGCTTAATAAAGGGAAAATAATCCCCAAGTTCCCAATTTTGTAATGAGGAACACGCCTAGTGGCCTAATGCCCCGTATCTGACCTAAGAAAAAATACAGACGCATTTTCATTTTTTTTTCAGCATTTGTGGTTGAATTGAAATTGTTCTTTGTGTTTCTTATAAGTTACCACTAGTTTTTCTGCACAGAAATCAATACGATATGGTTTTCAAGATGTAAATTGATAATTCTCTTACAGATAAAATACTCTGAGAACAATTTGCTTGTATAGGTCCACATGAATCTGTCAGCATACTGTAGAAAGAAAGACTGATATGTGTTTCTGATGATAAAGGGCTTACGGCCCCAATTATTCAGAAAAGCAACTAGTTTATTTCCATAGTTATTAATGCTTAATAAGAACCTGTCATGCCTCAGACAGCATCACAGGTACTTCACACAGATTATTAATTTAGTTATTATTTTCTTCAAAATATTTTTAAAAACAATATTTTTATTACAATGAGCTCTCAAATAAAAGCAACACATAGCTAGATTAAGGTAGCCACTCAAAAAAACCCCGCTCAGTCTTAACTCTCTACATCTGGGCAGGAAAAGGACTCATGAGTCACAAAGAGACTAGAACAGGTAGTGTTTTCCTAGTTGCAGCTCTGTTCTAGCTTTTCTCTCTTTATGGTAGATAATTACAGAGCAATGCAATGGACAGTGAAAATATAAAGCCCTAAGCTGCACTCTATCACTTTAGAGGTTTTCCTTTAGAACACTGGTTCTCAATCTGTGGGTTGCAACCCTTTCCCAGGGGTCGCCTAAGACCATCAGAAAACACAGATATTTACAATACAGTTCACAATGGTAGCAAAATTACAGTTATGAAGCAGCAACAAAAATAATTTTGTGCTTGGGGGTCACCACAACAGGAGAAACTGTATTAAAGGGTCACAGCATTAGGAAGGTTGAGAACCACTGCTTTAGAATAAAAGCAAACGTCCCTTTAAAGAGCTTCTTTCAAAAGACATTCCTGAGGAGAAAGAAATTAGAGCAATTGCCTCCATGGTAGGGAAGTCAAGAACTGCCTAGGCACAAGGTGTCTGTGCTTCTTGGCATGTTTGCACAGACCAGTTGGAGGTTAGCCATATATTCATTGCCTATCATGTTATTCAAATGGATAATAAACTCCAACAAGTCTCTTCTGTTTAACTGATGAAGCACAGATTAACCCACGCCTACAGAGATGGAAAGGTTTGCATAAATCTGTGTCTCCATCTGTTCTGTGTTGCAAGAACACAATGCCTGAAGTGAGGTGATTTATATAAAATAAGGAGCTTATCACCTCACAGTTCTCAAGGCTCAAGTCCAAGGCGAGGTGCTGACTTTTGGTGAGGCCCTTCTTGTGGCATCATCAGTAGGAGGGAGGGGAGGGGTGGGAGGGGAAGGAGGCTGAAATCAGTATTCTGTAGGAACCCACCCCTGTACTGAGGACAAAAGCCAATCCACTCCTAAAGTTTACACCTCTCAATGCTATTCTATCGGCAACTAAATTTCCAATACTTGCCTTCTGGGGGCACATGAAAGCCATAGCAATCTGGCTGGGGAAATCCTTCTAAAGTCACCATAAATACAAAATAAAGGAATACTGAGCTGATGGAAGGTATAGACTAGCAACATGCTGTGGCTGGTGGAGGTAAAGCCTTTGAAACTGGCATCTGAGGCTGAACTGTGAGATGAAAGAGATAAGGGGCAGAGCATGATTTTGGAATTTTAAGACGTTAAAAATAAAATTGAAAGAAGAGGCTGTTCAGAGTGCCAAGGAGACAATATTCTGTCTTTAAAATGAGCACACTCTTAGTGACTCTTATAAGAGGGTGCTTCATGTCTTCTTGTGTGTATAGTTAGCGCTGTCCTCTCAATGCTCTGCATCCATGCCAGGCCACATGGATACACTTCCTAGGTATTGTTTGGTTGGATTCTGTTGGCTATGTTCTCTGTTTTGTTTGCTACTAAAGTCTGATTGATATGCAAGACTTCATGTTGTTTCTAGTGAATAAAGGCAGACAATGGCTGTGGAAATTCTGATGGCTAGCCATGGGAAAGCAGAAAAAAGGACCTAAAGACTGGTTTGAATTTCACACGCCATTTGTTTTCTAGGTTTTTGTTGGTGTTCCTGTTTTATGTTGTCAACACTTTTTTTTTGTTGTTGTTTCATACAAAATCCCCAAAGCTATGAAGAGTTAAATTTCATTTTTAGTCCTTACCATGCGCAAACTCTCCAGCATATGGAGAAAAAGAGAATTATGAAGAAGGGTTCTGAGGTTTGCTAGCTCACCAAGGTACTGGACGAACAACTGGGTTGGATTCCAATAGTAGGAAGCTTTCTATAGATAGGGTCAGGGTAGCTTTCCTGAACTTTCTAGTCTTAGCAAATCTTCAGGAACGACAGTGGCTAGTCTGATTCCCTTCAGTACTGGCAATGTCAGCTACACTTGAGACTAATGGTGAAGCAGAGAAGGAGTGGCTCATCTTGTCTGGACTACCCTATGCCTTTATCCACGTGTGTCCTCACACCTTCAACCAGCCATGTGTTCTGCAGGATGCTATGTATACAAAGATGGATAAAGGTGGCTTCAAGGAACAAACAACTTCAAATCTCAAAGAGAAAGAAAAAAAGCCCAACTTGCATTCAAGAAGAAAAGGTCACCTATAAAAGAACTGAATGAAATTCGACTCTCTCAGAATGTTCTTTCCAAATTCTGAACACGGAAGACAATGGGGCTGGTCACAGTAGGGGAAAAGTTTGCCCTTGGCTCACCCTCTGTGTGTCATCTCCTCAGTGAAGATGGGAAAGCACACTCTCATAGGTGCTTTTGGAGGAAAATACTTGAGCACATATTACATAGTGAGACTTGAGTTCAATTAGGCAATGAACTTGTGTTAGAAACACAGTATCTGCCAGATACTGTTATAATCGGTGAAACCAAAGTGAATTAAACAGAAAGGAGAAATTCTTTGTGGAGTATACATTTTACAGCAGATTTGGAAATGAAGTAAGAGGAAATAAATGAAAGCCACATTATAGATCACAGATTAGCAATGATTTGGGCACAAAACCATCCTAACGACAAAAACTGGAATGATCTAAGAAGCAAGTAGATGAGGACTAAGTTTCTCTATCTTACAGAGAAGAGGGAAAACTAATTGAGGATGAATTTCAGGCATTTACAGGTGTGGACACACACAGCACAAAATGGAAAAAAAATAATTCCTTCTGCAAAGTCAAAGTCAGCACAGGCAGTATTAAATAAGACAAAAGGAACAATCTGTGTGACTGGAGCCCACCTTACCATGCTTTTGACTCAGTTTCTGCTTTTGCCCTCCTGGCTCAGAACTCTACCCCTAAACTCACACCTAAAGCTTGGACTTTTCTGCTGATTCTCTGTGCTCTCTCATCCCTGCACATGGCCCATTAGCTGTCATGTTCTGTATTTTCATCTCCTAAGCTTAGTCCACCACCTTCCTTCCACGCTGACAGATGATGGCTGGTGTAGGACACCGTGGTCTCTCACAGCGTTCTACCACAGGCTTTTAACTTGTTCCCCAGCTTGCCTTTTCCTTTCCACACAATTTGTTTTCCACAAGGGGGTCAAAGTAATCTTCTGAGATTCCAATCTGCTGGCGTCACTATTTGCATATCTGCAGATGTTCTCAAGTCTCTGGCATCCCATTGTCCAAGCTCTTTCATCCACCTTTTACAGTGTGGTCGTCAACCATCTCTCCGGCCTGCTATGGATCTTGTCACTTTTTACGTCTAACCCTGGGAACATTTCATTTCCCAAATATGGATCAGGCTCGTTCTCACCCCCAAGCCTAGCTCAGGCTGTCTTCCTCTGCCCAGTGTCCTCTCCTCCCTTTCTTAAAAAAAAATTATATATTTTCTTTAATTGTAGCAAAGTATTTAGACACCAATCTGTACAGTTAATTTCTAATGGCTATGACTTTGTTTCAAAGTTACAAAAGCAAATGCTCCTTCCAGCAAAATAACAACATAAAAGACAAATAAAAATGAGGGTTTTTTTTTTTTTTGCTACCAGATTTCTGACCGTACAATCAATGGAAAAATAAACACTATCTTTGCCTTCTCAAAGTCTCAATTTCAAGATCCTTTTGAGTCCTTTTAAAAATTGTAAAGAATCTTTTACTCGGGCATAATGACTGATCTTTCATAGGAATATGAGCTGAAACTCTGATTAAGTTTAATTTTCAAATATGGCACATAATATAGTTAAATATGGGTTTTAAGTTAAAGTATGTAGGTGACTCATGAGTGGACCTAGGACATAAGTATTAGCAAGCAATTCAAGATCTCAGAGTAATAATTATCTTCAAGAAATTATTGAACTTTTAAAACTCAGAATGCACACGAGTATAGCAAATTCAGTTAAATCAACTGATATTCCACTTTTTGCATTTTAATCTTTACTATTTTAGTGTGTGTGTGTGTGTGTGTGTGTGTGTGTGAGAGAGAGAGAGAGAGAGAGAGAGAGAGAGAGAGAGAGAGAGAGAGAGAGAGAGAGAGAGAGAGATGTACCTGTGTGGGTATGGATGCTTATATAGAGCATCAAATGTTTTTACCCAATGAGCTATCGTGCTGGCCCTAATTTTACTTTTAAACATAATAAATTAGGAAAAAGGTACTCATTTTATTGGTTTAAAACACAAAGACAACTAATATAAATAAATCAATAGTGACAGAGGGCACAGAAAGCCATGTACTTCTTGCTCATCTTTCTATGCATCTAAAAATAAAATAACAAACAAAAATATAAACATGAAGATAAATAAAAATATATGTTGTTTATATATATTACATATACATTATCTACACACACACACACACACACACACACACACACACACACACACACACACACGTTAGCGACTGACTGGATCGCATCACACACCCTCCACTAACAGGGAACTGCAAATCACTTTAAAATCGCTGTCTTTTTCCACGTCTCTCTTCTCTGTCTACCTCCCCTTGCCTAGCCTATTCCAACTCTGAGCTTGGTCATCTCTCCTCCTGGCAAACCCTTCAGACCCTTCCAATGCCGGCCGGGAGCTGTTACTCTAAGCATCCCAAGCCCTTGAGGGTCCTCTACCACAGCATGGTTTCCACTTCACTGCAATACTGCACTTCCTACCCAACAGTCTGCCCAAGAGAGTTTTTATTACCATATTCTTCTTCCTCCTCCTCCTCCTCCTCCTCTTCCTCTTCTTTTCAAGCCAAGGCTTCTCTGTGTAGCTTTGGCTCTCCAGAAACTCACTCTGTAGACCAGGCTGGCTTCAAACTCAGTGATCCACCTGCCTCTGCCTCCCAAGTGCTGGGATTAAAGGTGTGTGCCACCACCACTGGCCATATAACACTTCTTTAAAGAAGTAAAAAAAATACCATAAGAAGTTAAAGGACTAAAATGGACTACAAAATAAGCCAATGGAAATCAACAAAGGGACTCAAGTAAAACAGTTTTTTAAAATTCTTATTCCCTCTTACTGAAAATAGATTTTCCCCTCACATAATATATTCTAATTATGATTTACCCTCCGTCTATTCCTCCCAGCTTCTCCCTACCTCCCCTCCCATCCAGATCCACCCCTTTTCTGTCTCCCATCAGAAAACAAGCAGGCTTCTAAGGATAATAATAGAATAAAATAAGATAAAACAAAAGCTAACACATTGGAATTGGACAAAACAAACAGGAAGAAAGAGCCCAAGAGAAGGCAGAAAAAACAGACATCTACTTGTTCCCACACTCAGGAATCCCATTCAAACACAAACTGGAAACTGTAATATATATGCAAAGGATCTATAGGGTAAAAAGTGAGAGAAAAAATGTATATAAGTAAAATAAAAAAATCAGGATAAAATTGGGGGTGTGGGGGGAAAGGAAGAGCCCTATCATGACATTGAGACAAGGAACTTCTAACCCTCCAAAGATGCTGTTGACTTATTTCCTGTTGGACGTCTACTGCTGGGCATGCAGCTTACTTTTAAGAGTAGTGTGTTTCCCCAGTGAGACTCCCCTGGAGTAAACTAGATTTTCATTTGCAAGTGCTTATCAACTGGAGACAGTGTCTGGGTTAGGGGTGGGGACATGTGTCTGCTTCTCTTTTCAGCTCTAGGACCCCCACTGGTACAGACCTGTGCAGCCCCTACCTGTGCACATTGCCTCAGTCTGTGAATTCATATGTGCATTGATTGTGTTTATTTAGAAGCCTTGTTTTCTTGGTGTCTTCTCTCCTCTTTGGCTCTCACACTCTTTCTGCCTCTGCTTCAGGGGGATTTGTGAGACCTGAAGAGAGAGATTTGGTGGAGACATCTTGTTTAGGGCAGAGGTCCAAGTTCTCTTACCTCTGCTGGCTGTGGGTCTCTGTATTTGTTCCCATCTGCTTCAGGAGAAGTATCTCTGATGATGGCTGAACAAGGCACAGATCTGTGAGTATACCAGAATGTCATTAGGAACAATTTTATTGTTATGTTTCTCTTTCTCTCTCTCTTTTTAGAATAGCAGTGTCTGGTTTGGTTTTAGCCTAGGTCCCTGGGCTATCTAGTCTCAGTTTCTTGGTCAATCAGGCAATGTTGAGCATGGGTTCCACCTCATGGAGTGGCCTTCAGTCAAATCAGATATTGACTGGTTACTCTCACAGAGTTTGTGCCACCATCATACCAGTATATCTTGCAGCAGGATACCATCACAGATCAAAGGGTTTGTGGCTGGGTTGGTGTTCACATTTCCCTTTTAGTAGCATGCTGAGTACCTTCCTGTACCAAAGACACTACAACACAGGGATGAAGGCTCCATGTAGGCACCAGCTCAACTTCTCCTTGTTCAATGAGTGGTGTAGATATTGTCTTCAGTAATAGGGTCTTACTGTCAGTCTGTGGAGAGCACTCTATAGTCTTGATAACAGCCTGAGTTCTTTGAGGGTTCCTCTGGGACCCCTCCTCAGCCAACAATTCAATTAGATGTACCCCGATTTCAGTACTGGAAGCTTCATTTGGTGACAAGAGGTATCCAGCTGGGGCTCTACCTCCCCCAATATTTGGCAATTTCAGTTAGATCACCTTCATATATGTATATATTTTAGGAAGTTTCTACTGTATTAGATTTCCATGGTGTCCCCCAAATGGCCCTTCATTTTAGCAGTTTCTCACTACATTCCCCCTCTCACCCCCCTCTTCATCCCCATTTTTGAGCTTCCTGTTCCAGTATATCCTTTCAAAAAGAAAAAGATGATATTTCTTTGAAAGGAGATATGTGTACAACTGTGTGTGGGTCTGTGGCTAGTCAAGAGGAAGAACTCACAATGAAAAATTTGACATGAGGAAAAGCAGCAGATATCAAGAATATTTAAAAGTACACTTAAGATTTACAGTGACTTTTAAAATTGACTAGTTTCCTGGATAAGTAGAAATAATCAAAAGTGTTTTAATAATCAAGAAGGCTGAAAATTCCAGTAACTGAAAGAGTTTAAAATTGTTCTCAAGTTATTACCTCAAAGGGGAAGAGCAATAGTAAGCGAGACAGCTTTACAGCTCTCATATTTCCAAGGAGCAGATAATTTCTTCTAGATCATTTTTCCATGAACCAGAACAAGACAACCAAAATTAAATTCATTTTCCTAAAATAAAATGGTTCTGCTTCAAACAGTTGAATAAATAATATACAATTTTTTGGGTTAAATTGAGTCATCCTTGAACGTAATTTGTAGAAGTCTCTTGTTGAAATTACAATAAAAACACAAGCATCTTCATAAATCATCCAGCACATCTGATGGGAGCTGTCCTGGATTCAAGAGCAACTTAAGGAAAGAGGTAACTTAGCGTATTAAATCAATGATATAATGAGAGAAAAATCAGACAGCTCATAAAACCGTTTCGCTACCATCATGGGTAATAATTCTTAGAAAGCTAAGCTGCAAAGGACATTTGCCCAGGCTGCTAATGAGCATCTGCTTGCTGAAAAAGCAGACAATCTCTCTTATTAAAGCCAGAAACTGGATCAGGACACAATGTCACCATTCTATGTGTAAGAGTGTCCCGAACATCAGCTTTTGCTTAGAATTGACCAAAATTTGCTGGTAGGATTTGCTTTGATGTTGGTTGTGGAAGACTGAACACAATAATGCCTTCTTCAGACAGACTTCTGGCAGCCTCGAGATTGTGCCCACTCAAAGATCATGTGATAATGTAGATGACCATCATAGTTAATCAATGATGACTTATAGTTGTTGATATGTAAACCCTATGAAATTTTCGTTGTGTATGTCTATGTGTATGCTTATGTGGGGGTTTGTGTGTTTACAGGTGTGTGTGTGTGTGTGTGTGTGTGTGTGTGTGTGTGTGTGTGTGTGTGTGTAGTTCTAAGGCTAATCTTCAAATCTTCCTCAGGATATAGTCTACCTTGTTATTTGAGGCAGAGTCTCTCAGTAACCTGGAGCTCATCAATTTGGCCAGGCTGACTGGCCAGCAATCCTCAGGGATCCTTCTGTCTTTGTTTCACCAGCACTGAGATAACAAGTGTGCACTGCCATGCCCAGCCTTTTGGCATGGGTTCTGAAGATCAAACCTGGGTTCTTAATGCTTGCATAGCAAGCTCCTTACTTACTGAACCATCTCCCTAGTCAAAATTTTATTTATTTTTGTAGGTTAAAGTGACCTAATATTAGTGATTTCTTATGGCTTAGTGTAACACAACTATTGAGGATATATACTACCTAACATTGATAAATAACTTCTTTGGAGACACCGTATCTGAAGAGAACATCAGGAATGTGTCATAGAAAACCAAGTTGCCACAGCTGTATGCTAAAAGTATATCTGCACTCATATTTGCTTTCTCTTATCCAGATGTTTAGGGACAAGGTTTCCAACTCTCTTAAAAAGTTTACAATAAAATACAAAGTAGTTTGGTATCTGAAATCACAATCTTCCTCCTTACCTACACTCAACCTCGCAATGAACACTCAGGCCTCATTAAACAGAAATAGAAACAAGCTTGGGGTCTTATACTAGAGCATGGTGCCAGGTGCCTCCAGTTCTGACTAGAGAAAGTGTGTGTGTGTGTTTTCAAGAGGTCATGAGCATAGATATGAAACCACTGACTTTCCTTTTGTGAGCTCCAGCATGACTTAAGAGATTGGCTGCCTTTTAACTGAGTTTATGACACAGAGATGTAAATTTTGAACTAGCTAATCTCTATGACAATGCCATCAAATGATAGTATAAGGGCAGAACTACTATTTCTGGGTCCTGAATAGGAATTTATGATATCTGGTGAAGATGTGTGAAAAGCCATAGAGAAATACCACCATCAAGAATTTCAGGAAAGCAAAAGATATAAAATCACTTATAAGAACAATTTCAATAATATAAACTATCTTGTCAGGAGAATATGAAAAAACAAATTAAAAGAAAAATAAGACCCTCGAATCCCATTCAATGTTACTAATATGATGTCATGGCTTTAAAACAACAGGCTTACTTACCTGTTGTTTGATGTTGAAAGATGAGAATCGCCATCCCTGTGTCTCTTCAAAGGAAGACTCTTTACAACAGACCTCTTGGAATGATGGCTAAAGATAGGGGAAGGTTTTCATATGAGTTCTGGAAACCAAATTACATTCTGTGTACATATTACTAAAAGATGTTTTCCTGAATTCAATTTTGTTATTTTTTTTTTAAGTCTGGGGTGGAATTCAGTGGTAGAGCATGTGCAGAGATAACATCTTCAGGGCACTTCAAACTCCACTAATCCCCAAACATCACTGGCATCATTAAAGGTATCTTGATGCTACAGTTTGGGGTGGGAACGTCTTCCAAAGGTCCAGGTCTTGAAAACTTGGTCCCCAACCTGGGTCCTGAATGAGAGGTAGTGAAAAAGTTTAAGAGGTGGGCCCTTGAAGAGATTGCAGTTTCTTCTTTCTTCATTTCTTGGAGACTGTGAGATGAGTATACTTCTGCACTACGGGCTCCCACCATGATGTGCTGTCTCGCCACAGGCCCCAAAGCAATAGGACCACTGACTATGGCCTTCAAAACCCTGCCAAAGCAAACCTTTCTTGTTTTCAAAGTGCTAATCCTATGAGTTATATTACATGCATGGAAAGCTAAGCAACATGCTTGTGCATGTGTGTTCTACAGCTTCTGTATTTGTCACTGGGGCAAGCACAAGCGGAAGCCCCTGGAAAGCCTTGTAAGTTTGACAGCCAACGGGGTTTGCACTAAATTAGATACATTTTTTTTTTTGCTTATTAAGTGAGGGATTTAGAGGTATGGTTTCAATCATGAACTGTAACAAGAAAGATACAAAATTCCTCTAATGTTAGTCTCTGGTCAAAGACAAGATACCAGAGACTTTGGTACTGGATTGCTGTGTTTAACAAAGGTGGGAAGCAGTTGTTACACATAAAAGCATAATGACTGAACAAAAGAATCCCTCAGCAGTACAGGTGCATGCTAACCTAACTGGATAACCAATCACTAACTTTTCAGTAGCATAGGTGCATGCTAACCTAACTGGATAACCAATCACCAACTTTTCAGTAGTACAGGTGCATGCTAACCTAACTGGATAACCAATCACCAACTTTTCAGTAGCACAGGTGCATGCTAACCTAACTGGATAACCAATCACCAACTTTTTCTTCAGGGAAACTAGTTTAGAACTTGCCCCAAAATGAATCACATGGATGAATCTTAGGAATGTGGATATTGCTCACATGATTCCCGGTGAGCAGGCATGCCTATTACTGATTCAGAAGAAAAGAACACAATCCAGTAACTACCCAGGCACTGAAAACTGAGGTGAGGAAAGGAAGTCAGAGACAATTCTGTTATCCTGGGAGAGAACTTTTAAAAAAATCATTTCTATATCCAAATATGGTGTGGAGTATGTGTTTCTTATTGAGTCACTTTTTTGAATATGAAATATGTAATAAATCATAGGGCAAGTGACAGAAAAAATTTAAATGTGCTGCTGAATGCCTTCTGTGGGTGCATTGTTCTAGTGCTGCACACAACCTCTGTGAGTGGGGCTATCTCAGGGAAGCAGCAGCAGCAGCACCGACCACATCTTCAGGCTGGGTGTAGATGAAAGTCTCTTCCCCTTCTTTAGTTCAAGGAAGGGATGCTTGCTTCAGGCATCTCCATGTGCATGCTCTATCTAGGTAGTACTAGCTCAAACATCTCTCTCCCTTCTGCCAACCTTCCTGAATGGAACACTCATTTAATTCTACCAATGTGTAGTGACCTAGCAAGTGATGGAAAATTTATAGGGATTGCCGGTTCTCAACCATAATGGCCATTTAAAAAATTAGATTAATGATGTTTTTACTGGTTGAATCATGTAGGAGCTCCTCAACTTAAAGTGGGTGTCTTTCCTGTCTACTCACCACTGATCAAAAGTATCCGAGGTTGAAAATCCGGTTAACCCATCCTAGCTTAGGCACACAGTAAGCTGTACACCATGGCTGTTTTCGCTTGTGATCATGGGGACCACTTGGAGTTGTTGCTGCCCAACAAGGGCAGTTAGGATTGGCCCACATATGTAAGCCTGTGGAGAGATCCACTTTCCAGTTTCTACTTGGTGTGTGCTGATGTCTCTGAAACATCAAAACAACTACAATGTGAACCATTGTGAGTTGAGGAATGTCTGTCACAATAATCACACATAGGAATTTAGGTGTTTGGGTTTCCACTGTTTATTCTGTATTGATGATACATAGTGCTAGTGTAGCTTTTGTTTAATTTTTAACACTTGGCTTTTCAGTACTTCTCCAAAATGTGTAGTTAGTATTTTTGTACTTAGTAGGGGTCTGAAAATACCAACTAAAATACTTTTTCTGCGTTAAATATTGAAATATAATTCCTGAAAGATAAGAGACAAAATATTATTCCAGATTACATGAATGTAATGTTAGAAAACCTGTGAGCAGAAAATGTCACAAGGAAATCTAGAACGTGGTAAGCTAAGTTCAAAGTGAAGAATCTGAATGGCAGCATCTGCATCGGTGGGTAAAACCATAACTCATTAAATGAAAATCCCATTGCTACCAGTGGGCTACTTCCAGATAAGTTGTTGAGCAGGGAGCCCCTGGGAGCCTCAAAACAATAAAGACTGTTGCCACTATTATTAATTGTCCACCACAACTAGGAGCTAAAACTCTATTGCTGAAGACATTACATGCTCTAGCCACAAGACAGAGAAATCAAGCTGGAATTGAGCTTTGCTGGGTAGCCCTCACAGTGCCAGACAGTGCTATGCAGGCTACTGGGGGAGAAGAGTCATCCACAGTCTTACTCACCCCTGCATGTGCTACTCCCCACTGTTCAGGCAAGATGTCCAATTGCTGGAACAGTGGCGAGTCTGTTTTGGAGGTCACCAGCCACTTTCTGATGGAAATTGAGGCCTGCTCTCCACAGGAGAGAATTTATGTCTGGTACTGTATATCCAATCAAAAGTCTGTAACTAGAGAGGTCATAGGCCCCTGCAGAAGCTACTGCTGTAGATGGCTATGATGGGCTCATCCAATTATCTTCTGAATAATTATGTTTATGCATAAGCCTGTAGATTAGTGTTGCTGTAAGCTTTGGTTAGAAAAGCTTCCTTCTGGAGTCAGTAATAACTGCAGAGACTCATAACTGGTCCAAGTGATGAGTCTGAATGTTCAGTCACATGTGGGCATCCGTATCAACCCCTCCAAGGCTCAGGGAATGTGGTGGTGGAAGAGGAGGTAATGTCAAAGCCAGAGGAAAGAGTAGAATATCGTCCAGGCATGATTTGGCCTTTGTCCGCGTGAACCCACAGTAGCTGTGATTTCCTGAACAAAACCTGCAGAAGATGGGGTTAGCCAAAATCTGATAGTGGAGGGAGGTGGGGCCTCACATGATTCCACCCTTCCTTGAATGGACACACACACACACACACACACACACACACACACACACACACACACACACACACACACACACACGGTTGTTGGGGAGGAAGAAATAGTTTCTTCAGTGGTGTAGCTCCTGTAAGCAACCCTAGAATGAAATGCATCACCTCATCAACAGACAGTCAGACAAATTACCAGTGAGACAAATTAGCATGGTAAACACATAAATATTTCCCAATATTTGTAGCTTAATAAACTCCAAGTTACAATTCCAATGGAGTTGGCTTTGAAGTTCACTGAAAATTTTCCAAGGAAAACCAGAGGAGTAAATGTGTCCCAAAACTATTGGTAAGGGTTTTTTTTTGTTGTTGTTGTTGTTTGTTTTGTATTTTTTAAAATTTAAGTGATGGCAAGAAGATTGGTTTTTAAGGCATCACCAATCTTATAATCATACAGTGATTTTACAGAAAGAAAAAACAGATCTGAAATAAGATAGATAAACAAAAAAGATCCTAATCTTATGAGGAAGGCATGAAATTTGCTATACATAAGGAAGATTAGCTTTCTAGGGAGACCAGTAACACACACAATTCATTGAATTAATATCAAAGAAGAGCTTATAAAACATAAGATACTAAGAAATATTTTAATTTTTGAAATAAAATAAATCAAATCTTTAGAAATAAAAATACCAATGAATGTATAACTCATTTGGGAATTTCTGTATGTAATGTTTGATGTATTTGACTACATTTGTTCAGCATTAGAAAGAAGGTTTCAAGCAGATAGCCTCCTGGGTGAAATATTACTTAGCAAATATGATAGCTAAACATATGTAAATAACCTCCTATAAATCACCAAGAAAACCAGGAAGCCATGCGGCAGTGGTGCACGCCTTTAATCCCAGCACTCAGGAGGCAGAGCCAGGCGATCTCTGTAAGTTTGAGGCCAGCCTGGTCTACAGAGCTAGATCCAGGACAGGCACCAAAACTACACAGAGAGACCCTGTCTCAAAAAACAAAAAAACAAAAAGAAAAGAAAAGAAAACCAGCAATATCTGGAGATAAATGAAGGACAGGAATAGGACGGTAACAAGGGAAACACAGTATCAGAATATTCTGATCGATCTATGAAAGCAATGCTTATTCAAGATAAGGCAGACTTTGAAAGGTTGCTAAAGGCCTCTGTATTTGAAGGTTGTGCTAAGTTTTAGATTCAGTGTTAACGTGCTCACACTTGAGAGTTCCCGATGAAATCCACAGGCTTGACTCCTCGTCCTGCACCTTCCCACATCAATCTTCAGATCTCTGAGTAATCCGCTTCCATTGCTTTTGCTATTTAATGAGTTTATACATTAAGCACAGCTCTCTACACCAACAGAACAGGTGTCTGTTTTCACCACACACCCTCCTTCCCATCCTACTCAGGCAACTGTATGACTTCTAAATCATTACATTATGATGACTGTGTAAATATTTTCCCCTGCACGGCCCAGTAATGTTTTATGACTGTGTGTCTTTTATGGTGTTTTGTCCTCTGTCTCTTTAGAATCTTTACTTGCTTTTATTTTTTTATAGCAGTCATAGCTTTTATGATATTTAAAAAAAGACTTTATCATGGTGGGCATACTAGAAACTCCATCTTGGTCTTAGATCACTGTTCCATAGTCCTAGATCTTTCTGCTGGTCACACTGCTCATATTTGTTGAAAGGATTCTGTGGGCGTGGCAAGTCCCTCAACATTCAAAATCTGCAGATGGAATGTGAATTGTTACAGCCACCCCACCAATTGGGTTGTCATTATATTGCTAAACCTGTGAACCCTGAAGGACTTTGACCCCATGTTTTTCCTGTAGAATTTTTTTCTAAGAATAATCAGGGATATTTTTTTAGATTGGTGTGCGAGTGTAGCCACTGTTAGTATGGTGCAAAAGAGGGAAGACAGCTAGAATGTGTGCTTACTTGTGAGTTGTCAATCATCCCTGGAGACTGGAGGTTCCTGACCTATAGTAGCTCCACTTGATGACTTTCCACTTCAGCAGTGTGAACGCCACGTGCATTCAGTAGAAAAAAACACTTGGAATTTTATTGGATCCTCTGAGCCAATGATATGTAATGTGACCTTCTCCCAAAGTGCTGGGCAGGAGCAACAAACCAGAGCTCCCAGGGCATCATGAGGCATATTAACCATCACTATAGTCTATTGCACACATGATTACATGAGACAGTAAGACCATATTATAAAACATAAAAACATAAAACATAAAAACTTTGTGTTTAATGGTTTTGCCACTGGCTAGTATAAATGTTCTGAGCACACTGAAAGTCAGTTAACCAGGCTACAGGTTAATTACAGTAAATACACTTTTGACACACTACCTTCAATTTATGGTGGATTTCAGGGAGCATCTCCTAGTTAATGGGGGACGATTGATTAACTCTGGATTCATGAGAGAGTCATTAACCCAGAGCTTTTTGAAATCTGCCTCTGGGAAGCAAAGCAGAAACAGGAAGAGTTCTCTTTAAGCGGTGAAGACTGGGGTGTAGAGAAAGAAGTTCAAGGTTCGCAGGCATCATACCATGTCACACACATGGAGAAGACATGGGCCCAGCAAGCAGCCTGCTTTCAAAGTGATGTGCAAACCAAGAGAACAGCTAAACGTTTCAGACGTCAAGTTACCAAATGCTCACTCTGGCCACTGTAGACCGTACTCAGGCCCCAAATGGGTCCCAGGGGACACCTAGGAAGAAATAGACATCAGAAGCTAGGAAAGGTTTGACAAGGACAGGAAGAGAAGCTGAAAGTTCACACAGGGGTCAGAGGACGCTTGCCCTGGTGTTAGGGTAAAAAGCCAAGGGGCGTGTGGAGAACAAATAGACCCACCTTGAAAATTGCATAGATGTTATGTCATCAGGGGAAATCCAGATCTCACCTGGGATGAGGCAGAGGAGGGGTGTCTCTCAAAGACAAGATTCCTGATGGCTGATGCTTCTTGCAGCAGAGCAGGGCTTCAGAAGCTGTGAGGAATATCTAGGGTCAAGATTGGAGGATGTACCACAAAATGGTCTGGTTGCTTTTACTGAAACACAGTGATCTCCACCAAAATAAAGCCCTTAGATATCCAGAAATGAGAAGTTCTAGAATTTAAGGATAGAAAGGAAGGAAAAGTGTAGAGCCAATGGGATGGCGACAGGCCTCCCACATTTCAGCTATAACTTTGGAATGAGCTTGGGACAATGCCTCCTCAAACTATTGTTTCAATACTCATGGGTCCACCTAGTTGCCTTAGGCCTATCAAGATTTTTGTGGTTGATCTCATACACATGTAATGTCGGGGAAAACCGCTATGGCTAAATCATCTGAATGAATAGTTTGCAAGAGAATGTAGGGAGGACTGATGGATTTAGGATCACTTATTGATTATAATAAAAACCAGGGATGAGAGAAGGTCTGAGTAAGCCATTAAAGGACCCAACATCTGATATTAGCCAGAGACATCTGGGACAGGTTGTGTGTTCCCGAAAGAGCTGCTGTGGCAGCGTCTGAGGACTGTGTAGATCCTAGCTGAGTGTTGACTTGATGCTCAGTCTTGGATTGAGACAAAAATCTGCAGAAAAGGTTGTGAGTTTGGATGAAAAGAAGGGTAAATCAGCGGAGATCCGCAGAAGAAGTGGAAAGGATGCATCATTCAGAAGTAGATGCAGAGAAGGTGTTCAGTGCACGACCCCAAAGTCTTTTCTTCTCTCATCTTTGTTCTCCTAGTCCTTCACATGTTTATTTCTAACCTTGGGCATAATTCAACATGGGTGAGGTTGTGGAACATAAAGATGCTTAAGTGTGCTTTCTTATTCCCGGGTAATTATGCAAAATGAATTACAGAATCATCTGTAGAGTTTTTTTTTTTTTTAAAAAACTACTGACAGATGATCCTACATCTTATATTCATTTGCACTTTTAATATTTCTTTGGCCCAAATTTGGTCTTTGTAGATAATAGAGAATACCCTGTGTATTATGATGAAGATGGTTTGGAGAGATTCATTCTTGAAACAGCTCATGACCTCATTCCAGATTTCTGAGCGATTTATTTCTACACTGTACTTTCTGAATTTCACCTGCTAACCATACTGTTTTTGGTAAATTTAGGGAACATGATTTGGCCAGTCTTTAAAAAAAAAATTGTCTCAAACATTTTGTGACACACACCTAACAAAACCTGAGGAAGTGAGATCTTGATGAATTAACATTCAAAATAATCTAGTCCAAAAGATACATGGATGTGAATTATTAATGGAGAACAAAATCCCATCTAAAACCTGGTTGTTGCCTCTGCCCTCATCCAGGATGCTGAACATTCACAAAACAGCTCCATTTTCACCCGTTGACGTTGTCCAGCCCACCATGCTCTGTCTACAGGGAGACTTCCATCTTCTTGATAATCCTTTCTGGACTTCTGTCACCACTTCTCACAGAAAACTCTGTCACGACCATAAATCAACTTGAATGTTATTGATACTCAGCCCGAAGTTAGACAAACACTGTAGGATCTTGGGAGACAGGGTTAAATAGATTATCCTGGACATCTTTCACGATCCTTATTATTTTCCGACTCCTCTCATTTCCCTGCTGTGTGTTTTCCTCTTCCAGTTATACTTCATTTTACTATAATATTCTTTCCAGGTTTAGCTAAAAAAAGAAGGAATACAGTTCTCAAAGGTTGTCTGCATGGACTGACCTTTGCATTTGAGACGATAGCTCCACCATCACGATTTCCAAGCAGAATAGAAAGGAGAGGGCTGAGATAGCTTTAACTTGCCTTTGCTTTTGATAGAAGCTCCTGGATTTCTTTCCTTTTGGGCTTCATTAAGATGATGTTAATAATGTTTCCATGAGGAAACCAAATGTTACTCTACCCACAGGACTTGGCTAGCTATTTTATCTGTTACATTTAGGAGGTTCTAATGACTCTGTAGTAATGAACGAAGAGTAATCACTTATGTGAATTTCAAATGCATTTCAAGCTCTGATAATAACGTAGATATCCTCATGTGTCTTGTGAGTGGATTCTTGTGGCTCTAAAGACAGAAGAAATCTGGACACCTGAAGCAGTTCATTAGGAGCCGAAAATGACAATTAGGACCCGGTGTTCAGAAAATACTTAGGCTTGAATTCATAGCTCTAGTTAAAAGAAAAAAAAGTTTTAACAAAGTTTCTTTATCTCTCTGATATACTCTCTCTCTCTCTCTCTCTCTCTCTCTCTCTCTCTCTCTCTTCCCCCCCGCCCCCGTGTGTGTGTGTGTGTGTGTGTGTGTGTGTGTGTGTGTGTGCGTGTAATTTGGATTAGTGGTTTTTAGGGAATGGTCCAGAAGGGATACACATTTTTCAAAAAAAAAAATGATAAAAGCATATTATGCTACCCAATTTTCTGTTGCTATAGCAAAATATCTATTATGATTAACTTTTGAAAAGGGAAGGTTCATGTTGACTCATGGTTTCAGCCCATGGTCACATGGATCCATTGCTTTTGAACTGCTGCTGAGACGGTATGTCATTGTGGGAACACGTAGTAGAGGAAGTTACTCTTGATATAGTTTCCAGGAAGGACAGGGCACAGAAGAAAAAGGAGAGAAGGACTAAGAGGGCGGGAGGAACGGACAGTCTTCAAGGGCATGTCCACAATTATTTGACTTCGTTCCACTTGTCTCCACCTTCTAATGTTTCTACCACCTCTCAATATCACGTTAGACACCCAGCCTTTAACACATAAGCCTTAAAAAACAGCCCATTTAAGCTAAAACTCATATGTAATAGGGCTGATCACATATAATAGACAGAGACAGAACAGAAGAAAGCACTGGCCTGGGAGAGTTTTTGAGGTTGGAAGATGAGGCAAACCAGAGAAGATGAGCTGCAGAGCAGAAGGAGGTAAGAGAAGAAGATGATCAGGGCAGTCTTCTCTGACTCTGTGTTCAGAGCTCTTTGTAACAGCATCGTTATACTAGAACTCAGTATCCTGGGTGATTTCTTTCTTTTTTTTTTTTTTTTTTGGTTTTTCGAGACAGGGTTTCTCTGTGTAGCTTTGTGCCTTTTCCTGGAACTCACTTGGTAGCCCAGGCTGGCCTCGAACTCACAGAGATCCGCCTGCCTCTGCCTCCCAAGTGCTGGGATTAAAGGCGTGCGCCACCACCGCCCGGCCCCTGGGTGATTTCTTAACTGGGCATTTCCTTTAGGAACCTTAACTAGTCTTACACTGGTTTTCTAGTTATTGAAACGGACACACCAAGAAGAGAAAGAGAATAAAGGTCGACAGCACCTAGTCTGATTACAAGTTTAAACAACTCACAAAGCAGGGATGACTGTAGAGTGGGGCTTTGGAAGGGGCTCCACGGATGTCAGCAACAACGGAGGCCAGGATGTTAGGTCTGACCAGCTGGCAGGCAGCTTTGGGCTAGACCTGGATGATGCCAAGCCAGGCCTGACATGTCATAAGTTTTGCGATCTAGTGAATGAAAATGTAAAGTCTAGGGCAATTGCTCAGTAGATACCTGCTTGCTACACAAGTGAGAGGACTGAAGTTCAAGTATCCCACATAAATGTTGAGTAGGCATAGTGGCCTGCCTGTAATTCTAGTGCTTGGATGGTGGAGACAGGGGATTCCCCAGAATGAGATGACTACCTGTACTAGCTGTATCAAAGAGTCTGGATTCAGTAAGAGACCTTGCCTCATTTTAAAAATTGTAGGAAATGATCAAGAAATACTGACAACATCAACCTTAAGTTTCCACACATACACATATGCATGCATGCCCACATATATGCAAACACAGATACAATTATGCATGTATACCATGAACATACAGATAAAAACATGGGAAAAGAAAATATGAATCTACCATTATATGGGCTGAGCTGTGTCCCCAAATTCCCCAAGTTAAAGTACTAAGATTCTCTACCCTTTACTGAGATGCATTTGAGGTAGAATTTTAAGGAGGTGACTAAGTTAAAACAGATCACTAGGACAGGGCCTAATCTAGTGACTAGTGTCCTTATAAGGAGAAGAGATGGCAGCTGAGGAGATGCCTTAGTCAATAAAGTGATATTGAGGACATGAGTTCAGATTCCCAGCACCACAAAAAAGTGAGGTGCAGAGGCATGCATCTGTGATCACAGGACTTTGAGTAGGGAGATACAGGCAGATTCCTCATACACATTGGGCAGTCAGCTCCAGAAACAGTGAGAGACCCCATCTCAAAAATAAAATAAAGTAAAATAAGCTGAAGAGTGGTCAAGGAAGACACAAGAAGTCAACCTCCAGCCTCTACATGTAAACATGTCCACACATGAACAGGTACACACACCACACACTCACACATATATATAGAAAAAGAAGAGATGGGACACAGAGTTTCATGATATGTACATACACAGAAAGATGCCCATCAGAGGACAGAAGGAAGCAGTGGCCATCTATAAACCAAGAAAAGAGACCTTCGAAAAACAAAGAACACAGTTGGCATCATTATCTTGGACTTCCTAAGAATACTTCTGTTGTATAAGTCACTCAGTCTTGGGTATTTTATCATGACAACACTAACAAACAAATATGCTAGCATGTTCATTGGCTTCATTATCCTTCCCAATGACAACGGTGTTTTAGCTGTCTATTCCCATGGTAACGACTCAGATTTTTTTTTTTTTTTAAGCCCTAGCTGATTAAGCTGGGGGAAAGGAGGACATAGGCTGGGTAAATGGAGGGTGTAAGTAGAAGGGAACAGAAACCAAAGACTCCATGAAAACTCCAGGGGGGGTGGCGCAAGGTTGTCATGAAACAAGATTAAGGGAGCCCGCCCCTTCTTTTCCATTGACTCAGAGACTGGTCACTACTTGACAGAACTTTTCCCCAGCGAATCCACCAATGTTGGAAGAGGAGGCCAACTTTCGGTCCTAGTCTTCACTCATTGTTCCAGCTATAGACTGGGCTTTGGGGGGCGGGGCACATGGGGTGAGGAAGAGAAGCTGGAATCTGGGTGTTGGTTATGGAAATCAGAGGAGCATGGGAAGAGCTTAGGAAAGAGACAACCATTTCCTGCCTCTTGCCTCCTCAATATGCAAAGAACGGGTTCAGAACAAATGTGAAGAAAGAAGAGAATTGGAAATTATTGAGTCATACTCTTTTGTAATATGTGCCAAAGATGTCTTTGAAAACAGGTAGAGAGGATATCCCCCAAAGGTTTCCACTGAATAGCAGCTGTGGCCAAAGGGAGTTGAGGGAACGGAGAAGGGATGAGCGTGCAGGAGAGCAGAGGAAGAACGCAATGGGAAGGGTGGTAGTCTAACTGTAGTAAACGCCCTTGAACGACCCTGAGTAAATGGCTATCCAGAGAAGATGCAGGCCAGCCTGCTAAGGCTCTGACAGTCCAGTAGTGGATGCTGACTAGTAACATGAAGACCACACAGTGTTCTAGGTACTGAGATATGGCAAGTGGTGCTCGTGGGATGGGCACAGAGAGGGTTACCCCGCCTGGTCCAGGGAGGAAAGAGAGTCAAGAGAGGCATTTCTAAGTCATACTCAAGGGAAGTAGAAAGCAGGGGTAGGCCTATGGAATGACGGGTGGAATTATGTTTCACATACTAGAAATATGTGATGTGGGACATCATGGCTCATTCCTGAACTACAGGTAGGTCCTCATGTAGGGCACACAATGACACTTATGAAACAGTATTTTCTCAGTAATGCTGAGGAAGACAAAGTCTCCCCCCCCCCCCATTCCTCTCCCTCTCCCTCTATCTCAAAGTTAAAAAAAATGATACAGGGCTAGAGAGATGGCTTAGCAGTTATGAGCACTTGCTGCTCTTGCAGAGGACTTAGGTTCAGTTCTCAGCACCCACATAGTGGCTCACAGTTTCCTGTAACTCCAGGTCCAGGGGATCCAGTGCCTTCTTCTGGTACCCGTGGAGACCAGGCACACTTGTGCTGCACATACATACACGCTAACAAATACTTATACACATAAAAGTCTGTTTTAAAAATATAAATCAACAGGTGCATACTAGGAAATATCTAGCATATATTCAAGAACTATGGCAATACAGGTAATTTAAGGCACTAAATGAGACGTGTTGTCTTCTTTGATGGGGGATGCAGCTACGGTTGTAGACAAGAGTTTTTAATTTTTTTTTGTTTTTTTCGAGACAGAGTTTCTCTGTTAGTTTTGGTGCCTGTTGTGAATCTCGCTCTATAGACCAGGCTGGCCTCGAACTCACAGAGATCTGCCTGGCTCTGCCTCCTGAGTGCTGGGATTAAAGGCGTGCACCATGCACCACCACAGCCTGGCTGAGCTTTTTATTTTTAAGCTATTGTTTATCAGCATATTCCCTCATGTTAAAAATAGCTCTGGGGTGTGTACATTTGGAAGGTCTGAGTTAACATCCAGCTCACCCAATCTGGACTGGACTTTAGTGGCTTCCTGTGGATCAGGTGACACCCCTGGGTACTGCTGATTTTCAGTGGTAAGTGCTCTTCCATTCAGATCTACCAGAAAACTGAAACTATGGAGAAAGTCTTTGGGTATGAAAAACAAAATAAAAATAACCACTGACTTTAATGGGAAGTACGAAGTGGCCATACAGCCAAAGAGTCATCTCTATCTCCTACTTACCTGTCTACCATGAGTGTGCCTGCTCCCCCCATCCCCAGAGCTACCCTCCCCACCCCCCCCACACAACTGCTATTTGGAGCAGTTACTTGGTGCATTTTCATTGTGACTAACATGATCTGTCTTTTGTCCAGTATATTAGGAGTATGTACACTGCATGCCCTAAGTCTTACTGGGCCAACTAAAGTTGGACTTCGAGATACAATCTTTAATGGATCTCACTCAGATGTAGACAATTAATAACATTGGAAGGCATGTAGGGTGATGAGCAACTTCAAACCTTCAGGTTAAATGCTTTGACTTTTCAGCGGATATTACAATTCAGGGGCAGGCTGTATGACTTAGTTGGTTAAACATTATCAAAGAGTCCCATGGTGTGTCAAAACACATTAAGCATTATCTTAGTTTAGGATTATTATTGCTGTGATGAAACACCACGACCAAAAGCAACTTGAGGAGTATAGGGCTTATTTTGCCCACAGTTCCATATAACAGTTCATCATCAAAAGCAGTGAGGGCAGGGACTCCAACAGGGCAGGAACCTGGAGGCAGGAGCTGATGCAGAGGCCAGGGAGGAGAGTTGTTATTGCTCCTCATGGCTTGCTCAGCCTGCTTTTCTATAGAACCCAGGACCACCATCCCAGGGATGACACCACCCACCATGCGCTGTGTCCTCCCTCATCAGTCACTAATTAAGAAAATGCTCTACAGGGTTGACTACAGACCAATTTTATAAGGGCATTTTATCAATTGGTGTTCCCTCCTCTCAGGTGACTCTAGCCTGTGTCAAGTTGACGTTAAAACTAGCCAGCACAGGCATATTTAATACATCATAGGATATCTTCAATAAGAGTGGAAAGAGCCATTCCCTGATGGAAAAGTTATAATCGACTCGGCAAATAATAGTTTCATAATGGCCCCAGTTCTTTCTGTTCCTCTCCCAATTGGAACAGAAGCCTGTGAGAACGGGGTTTTACTGTTTGCACCCATGCTGGCTTTAGAACACTGTCTTGTCCTTAAAGCCTGCCCGTGAATACTTCCAGGATGTACTGAAGTCATACCCACTTGTTCGGAGCCAGGTGTTTTCACATCTCTCTCCCACGATTTCCCTGAGAGCTGGCCAGGCATCCTATCCTGCCTGCTCTTGTGGAAACTGAGGCTCAGAGGAGATCGTTTTCCAAAACAAAATTAGCAAATATTAATCTGCCTTGGTTTTAGGGTATAGTTGTGCTCTTCTGTGGGAGAGCTGGGCTCTGGCTTTTGGAAAACTTGTTGAATTCTTCTTTCTGCAGGTACCTAACCTGAAAGACCCACGGCGTGAACTTCCGGGATCTCACTGTTTGGGAATTTACTGAGACATCGTGTTTCTCAGATGCTTCTATCCCACAGCACCTCCTGTGGTACCCACGGGGTTTCCCAAGGATTTCTCAAGACGGCCAGCTCATAGGGCGATTTGTCACCTGTAGCCCTGCTACGTCCCTCCTATACATGCTTCCTCCTGTCACACAGACACACAGAAAGCGCTGTGCCGATGAGTCACTTTTGGCTCTGAAGTCTCTTCTCGCCCAAGAGGCAGGACAGAGATCAGATACAGTCTTGGCGTGAATTCTTGAGGGGAGCGGCTTGGCCTGGTTATGTGTATTTTTATTGTTACAAATTCAAGATTAAAGCAGACATGTTTTGCTTGATGTAGGAGATCTGCAGTATTAAAATTTTGTTTCCCCTAATCTTTGGAATTGACCATTTTGCACCACTCCAAACTTGACTATTTTTATGCATTTATAGACACACTATATTTTGCAAATGCTTAATGTCTCACTTAATGTCTATACTCTCAGGTAGACTAAAGGAATGTAATTTTTGGAAAAGTTAGAGTAGCCATGTGACGGATGTGCAAAGGACTTGCCTCTGAGTCAGTCTTCTTTTTTAGTTTACTGAATAACAGCAGTAAGGACTTCCAGAGATGAAGTTAGCTGGAGCATGTGTGTGTAAGAATGTGTGCTGTGAGTGCAAACACCCAAATGCACAAGCAGAGCTCCAACATATAAGCAGTTATGTTATTCACATGAAGATGCTGCTCATTTCTTGATCTTTTCAAGGAAGGAAAACTTTCGTTCAGCTGGCATGTTTTAACAGGGGAAAGAGAAGCGGCCTATGTGGCTGTTTGTACAGGCATTGTGCTGAGAGCCTTACGCATGCTGTGTATCCAGTTTGAATTTTGAGGTGTTATCCTGAGGACATCCTAAAAGCAAGTTGCTCTGCAGAAGTTGGGAGAACAAAGATGGATGATGTGCATTCCTTTGAACAAAGGAATTTACAGTCTAGAAGGTGAGGCAGTGAACAACGGGTGATCGTAATCAGGTATAATAAGTCTTGTGCAAGAAGTCTGTGCAGAGTTATTCAGGAGGATGTAGGAGGGGTGCCTACACATTGTCTTAGTCAAAGATGACAAGGGTTAGTATAGGCAGCTGGACTAGACCCGGTCACAACATCAATGGAGGGGTTTAGGGGACTTCCTCCAAGAAGTCAAACTGAAGATTCCATCTTCAAACTATGATGCAAAAAGTGTAGGATGAACATCACTCTAGACAGAGAGAAAAGTGTCAGGACTCCCTGAGGCAAGAGTGAGCCAGGTAAGTTTAAGGACTGTGTTTGCACACTTGGAGCTGCGTGGCAAGGCTGGTGTGGACCATTTATTTAGATGGCCGTGGAAAATGGATGAAGGACTTAAAAGCAGGAAGAAAGAGAATTCAGTTTGTATTTTGGAAATGTAAATGCGTCAGCACTTTGAATGTAAGCATATGAACACTCTTGCTTGCTTTGGGCGGCTTCCTGTTAAAATGATAAGCGTTGAAGATGGGGTTTCAAATAACTGGACATTGGCATAATGTCTTCATTATTACAATTGATTACTGTCTTCACGAGCACAGCATTCCCTATTGAAATGTCTAATTAGCTACAGAATTGGCTAACATGGTTGTCAGTGAATAGTCTATGGAGAAAGGCACACTGAGGCAGGACACTAGAGGGTTTTTGTTTTGGGTTTTTGTTTTATTTCTGAATAGTCCCACGAATGGAAACAAACCCAGAGAACGTGCTTGACAGGACGGAGGAAGACTAGGAGGTAGGCTTAGACAGGATGCAGGTGTCAAGGGTGGCTTTAGATTTCCAGTTTGGGCAACTAAGAGAAGAGAGTTCAAATAGCAGCTGACATGAATTGGGGAGTAACCGTGTACCAATGCCATGCCACATGATTTAGGGATATGAGTTCATTCAGTCCTTATAGCCATGGAATAGGGTAAGAATTTCTCTCTTCATTACTATTGTCAAGAAACAGAAAAAAAGGATAAATGGCTCCCTCTTAACTTATACACTTAGTAAGAAACAGATCTGGGCACTGGAGCACTAGTTTATGAAGGTTTTGGAGTCCAAAGAAATGGAAGCAGATAGAATTTCCCAAGGCACTTCTCCTTGGTGAAGAAAGTGCGGTGCCAAGGGGCACACTGGGGGAATCCCAGAACTTGGAGTGGGCCTGTCTGGGAGAGAGACTGAGCCGGCTCTCCTGGCAGGGTGGTGCCCTCAGAAGAGAATAATGGAAGGTGCCAGCCTCAGGTTAGGACTGCACCTGCATATGAGGAAGCAGGGCCTGGGACATCAGAGCCTGCATGCTCTGGGGCCCCAGGCCGTACTCTTCCCACGGTGCTGTGTGACTGAGGCAGCGCTAGGAAGACAAACCTAGGAGTCTTCCTTTAAACTTCCTGGTTCTTGATAACCTGAAGATGAGCAATAAGGGGTTGGAACGCCATTGAGTTCAAATTTGGGTTATCTCCATATCTCAATATGGATCATACATCTAATTTCCCACTTCCATGAAAACTTTTACTGGAATATTTACAGAGTTAGAAAACTGCATGGCTTAAATAGATCCTCTTTCTCTCCACTAAGAACTCTCTAGAAGGGATCTAGGAGAAATGGGAGATCTGATTCAGCTCTGAAATAATGTTCTGGTGAGCCTGGGAACTTATGGTTCAGGGAATTTGTGAGCAAGCCTTATTCTTTATAATGATGGTTAGAAGAACCTTAGCGAGCATTTCCCTAGGGTCACAGCTCATCAAATCACATCAAGTTCTCAGAAATCTTTGATTTTCTCTGGCCATTCCATGGCTGGCTGCTTCCTTCCAATTTTCTGAACAGAAGGAGAGACTGCAGTGTGGTTGGTGCCTGTCCTTACAACACAGCTCAAGGGAGCTCCTTGGGGCTCCGTGACCCCTGAAGGCTGACCACTGTCCCTTCTTAAACTAGGTCACTCCCACATATACCATTCTGATACCACATACACTATATGTTTCCTTTTCCTTTAAAAACGGATGAACTGCAGAAGAACCTGCATTCAAAATGTTCCCACCAAGCCGGGCGGTGGTGGCGCACGCCTTTAATCCCAGCACTTGGGAGGCAGAGGCAGGCGGATCTTTGTGAGTTCGAAGCCAGCCTGGACTACCAAGTGAGTCCCAGGAAAGGCGCAAAGCTACACAGAGAAACCCTGTCTCGAAAAACCAAAAAAAAAAGTTCCCACCAAAGCCTATTGGAGTCCTTTATAAACTTTATTGCTCAGCTTGTATTTTGAAAAGCTACTACCATTCCACCTGAATTTTTATGCTTTTATTTTCTTCCTCTCCCTGGCCCTGCTTGCTCCTCAACTCCCTGCACAGTCATGAGGAAGCCATCGTGGTTATAAAATCGACTTATATGCTCCTTAGCGATGTGGGTCAGTTTTCATTTGGGTGTTTTCATGTTTGGCTGTCTCTCCCACTAACTAAAGATCTAAAGAGATTAGGAATCATGCTTGCTTTAAAATTCACCACTTCTTGTATTTCAAGTTCATTGTTTTTTTTTTTTTTTTTTTTTTCCCTCCCAATATACCAGGACCAGACACGGAGAAGGAAGTTCCATCAGTGCATGTGGGTTTTGGGAAAGGTGGGGAGGGGAGAAGATAGGCCTATTCCTGAGACTAACCAGAGACGTGAATGTTGTGTAGACAGCATGAGAAAAGGAACTGGGGCCAGCAGGGAGGTGATGAGCTCAGACCAAGAGGATGAAGAGGGGTCAGAGGTTAGGGTCAGAGGCTGATAGGACAGATTTTGCTAAGTCGGGAAACTGTTTTTTCAACCATTTCCCCATCTTTCTTTGCATTTTTAGTTCTTTTTTGCAAACCCACATCTATAGGAAAGTGTCATTAGGAACATAGGAACTGGATAGGAAAAAATTTGTCTAGCAAAATTAGGACAATTCATTGATATGCCTTATTCTCCACATCCTTCATGGCTGTGTCTCATTCTCCACAGCCATAGGAAGGAACTCTGCAATGAAGGACAGTAGACACCATGGCTTCTTTTTTTCTTTCTTTCTTTCTGGAGCTGAGGACCAAACCCAGGGCCTTGCGCTTGCTAAGCAAGTGCTCTACTACTGAGCTAAATTCCCCAACCCCGACACCATGGCTTCTTAGAAAGCTGACCACAAAATAAGGCAGAGTCCTTCAGAAACACGTTTGAGGGAAGGTGTTCAAAAAGAATGAGAAGCTGAACACAGGACATAATAAAGTATGACTAGGTCTAGGGACACACAAAGCCCTGGGCTTTATTTCCAGCACTGCGTGATCTGGGCGTGGTGGTGTACACCTATCATCCCAGCACTGAGGAGGTAGAGGCAGGAGGATCAGAAGTTCACGGTCATCCTCACCTATGTACTGAGTTTGAGGCCAGTCTGAGATACATGAGACCTTGTTTATAAATAAATAAATAAATAAATAAATAAATAAATAAATAAATAATAAATAAATAAAGTGCAACCAAACAATGCTAAAGAAAAACGAAAAAAACTACCAGCAATGTCTAAACCCATGTAGCTGCAGGGAGAACTCTCATTAGTACTGTTTGTTTAAAGAAAGGCAAGTGGGGAGGGCTGGGTACTGCAAAGAGTGTGACGTAATCAAGTGCAGATGTTCAGGATGGCTTTAATCTGTTTGTAAACAAGTCATTCTGCAACCAAATAAGAGAAAAGAAAGCTAGTTGCTACAGTTTTTGATGAAAAGAGGGACAATGAAAAGCATTTTTAAAATAAAAAACTACTTTTGATTTTTAAAATTAAGTGTTTTTTATGTGTTTGTGTGTGTGTGTGTGTGTGTGTGTGTGTGTACATGCCTTTATAGATGCTGCTGGAAGGGGCCAGTCATTAGAGCAGACTTGGAGCTGGAGTTCTTCCTGGTTATGAACCACCTCACTTGGATGCTGGGAACTAGACTGAAGTCCTCCTCAAGAGCAGGAAGTGCTTGTAACTGCTGAACCACTTCTCCAGGCCCCTCATTCGAGCATTTTAATCTTCTGATGTATGTAGGACTGGTTTGATATCTCTATAGGTATTTTCCAATAGAAAAATCTAGATACTAATGAAGAAACAATCATAGGCAACCAAATCTAGAGGGACCTATTTCACTCAGACAGCTGCCTTCTTTTTATAATTTATTAACTCCAGATAGGTGTGATAGAGTAAGTTTTACTTAATTAAATTAATCTATTTATTTTCAGTGCTGGATATTATTAAACCTCATCATCACATTAAGTTCGTACAGCATATAGCTAGATGTATGGTGGACCACACTATCTAGGGTTGTCAAAGTACACTCTGTAATATTTAAATCACGACAAAAAAAAAAAGTCACAAAATGACACACGTCTCAGAATCTCATTTTCTCCATGGGCTTTCCACTGCCTCTTTCATCCATGAGTCTCACATGCTCAGTCTGATCTGGGAAGCTGACAAGCTCGGCCTTGGAGCTGCCTCTTCCCGGCAGCCCAACCTCTCCTTTTCCAGACACCCGCGTTTCGGTTTGTGACTGCAGATTGAGGGTCTCCGCGGGGACGATTTTGACAGTAAGTTCTTTTCCTTCAGTCGGCTTCAGGAAGAAAGCCCAGGCAGGCCTTTTCGTCCTCCGACCTTGCAGCTCTTCGTCTGCACAGTGCATTTGCGGTATCTTGCTCTTTCTCCGTTTTCTGTATCCTTGACTTTAAAAGACCTTCGGACATCCCCCGTTTAAAACGTTCAAGCTGATACAGTCATCACTAATCTCTGTCGTGCGGCCTCAGCTAAACGGTTTCATTTGAGCAATTTTAAGGTAACGACCAGGGGCGAAGCACTAGCCCTGGAAGCATGAGGGCTCCTACAGTGGCATGGGAGGTGGCGATGGGGGGATTCCCTGAAGCTTGTGGGTCAGCTGCTATATGTGGTGGTAAAATACTGTAGTACCGGGGCGACAGTCTCAAAAATAAAAATTAAAATAAAATAAAATAAAAAAGTGAAAAGACACCAGAGGGTGTCCTCTGACCTCATACAGAGATTTTTTTTTTAAGATACATAATCCACTGTTTTCCTTCGTTTTATAATGGGAACAAGGAGAGAAAGGGGAGGAGGGTAGCTGTTTACAGAGTGGACATTAGTTCCTGTTGTGTGGGGTAATCTATATTTGGACAATGTCCTTTTAAGAGTTTCACTTTCCTCAGAATTGAGTGTTATCGAAATTTGACATTCTGTCTAAATTATAGACTGTTTATTTTTTCTAGCTAAGTTCTGTTTTTTGGTTCTGACAGAATGTTCTATTTCCCTCACCCCAGCTTCTAAGTAACTGGGTGGCATCCCTTGTTATATGGCGGTAGCTGCTCTTCCTTCACGAATTTTCCTCTAGAAGGGAGCAAACCCCCTGTAGGAGTTTGAGGATTTAGTGCTTATTGATATTTGTTTCTTGGTATTTTATATCTAGGGTTTGAAACTAATAACATACCATCATTAATTTAAAGACATAAAGTATTCCAAAGGATCCCATTGGAAAAAAAGAAAAAGAATAGTTGCAATAAGGATGTGCTGGGTATTTATTTTCTGGCCAATCTTTGAGAATAAAAAAATCTGTGTCTACTATGTGCCTGTACAGAGGATGATAATCAGTGAAAAATAGAGGTTGGGGACTAGGGAGATGGTGTGGGTAGATCTGAGTTCAAATTCCCAGTACTCACATAAAAGCCATGCATGGCACCACCGGCCTGTAACCCCAGCATTGGAGGCCTAACACATGTGGATCCCGAAACCTCCTTCTAGCCAGCCTAGCCCAAAAGGTTCAGTGAGGGACCCTATTTTGAGGTCAATAAAGCAGTGAACAACAGAGGAGGCCACCTGATGTCCTTCTATGGCCTTCATATTGGTGACTACTCCTACACTCACGTGCATGCTTTGCATGCACAAATATGCACACACCCCACATGGGAGAGGAACTGCGGGTTGGTTGGAAATCTGTGTATCTGGGGACTCCTGCTCTTCGTCGTATTTTGCTGTGTGTAAGTCGTTGTGAAGTGGTAAATGGCTCTCTGAAAGGGGGAGGGGTGAGAGAGAAGGGGTAGGGTCAAATGAAGCTGTGGGTGCAGGGACCTGGTCATTAGTCCAGAAAGATAGTTTCTTCTAGATAGCTTACAAAAATAGAATGGATGTTGGGGGAGAGGGAACAGGCAGAGGAGCGGGCAGATACAAGGCTGTAAAAATATTTTATCTGGAAAACTGTCATCCCTCCCTGACTAATCTTGAAACAAGTTTAGGGGAAAAAAGTCTAAATAAGTGACTATGCTGTCATGAGATCCGTCCCACTTTGTCGCAAGATGCTGTGTCTCGCACAAACAGCCTCGTTTTCCAAGGCGCTCTACGGTGCCCTTCTCCTGATTCACATCTCGGGAAAAGAGAGAGCTGGGGAGGGGATGGGGTGGCCCATCTGCTCTTTGTCTTCCTCCTCCTTCTCTTCTACATCTTTCTCTTTCTTTTTAAGTGGCCCTCCAGTGGGACTTCCCTGAAGTCCCACAAAGGCCTTGCATCCAGCCACAAGCAAATAGTTCCCCTTTATGTTCTGCATTTTATTTCATTGGATTTTTTCCCCACGTTTTTGTGAAGTGAATTGTCAAACTAAAACTGCACAAACACAGTTGCATCTGTCTGCATTCTGGCTCTCACAAGTCCTGCGTGGGGAAGGCATGTAATCAAAGCCTTTATGACCGACCTTGGTAAAATCTGCACGTAGGGAAACACTTATAATCAATAAACATTAAGTAATAGTATGCTTCAAGCTTTACAAAAAATCATAAAGACATTAATTTCCAGGAAAGTTCTCGCAACTACCCCAACGTTTCCCCCTATTTTCTTTCATTAGAAGAACAAATGGGAAAAAAGAGAAAATGCCAACTCAAACACAACCCTTAGTGTTAAATATATTTTGGAGTTTGTGGAATTAAATCTGCATTTTAAAGTGAATCCAAATGTCCCTTTAAAGAAGTTTCTCACTCTTAAGCCCATTTCTTCTCTATAATGACAACCAGCACAAAATATTCTGTTCTTTTCATCTGCATATTTATATTACTCTAAAAGTAATTGTTTGAGGAGGAATTTATTTTTTTACCGACTTACAGTTTAGGCTGAGAGCAACCTTTGAACTGCCTGTTGGTAGATCCTGTAGGAATTCTGAATTGAATTTTTTTTAACTAACTCTTTTCTCATGAAGGGGTGCTAGAGAACTTTTCTAAAACTCTGTAGTGATTTTTTTTTTTTCCCGGGCAAAAAGCTGACTCCAAGAATGAGATTTGCAAAACATGGGAGTCATTTTCAATCGTTATTTGAAAACACAAATAAAACCCAGACTTAGCCCAGTGGCACGGTCTGCATAGAGAACTGTCAAGTTCTCTGAGTTGATGCTCTGGGAAGAAGGTCCTCAGTAAATTGGCTTCTTTTTCTCCACCCCTTCTTTTCCTTTGCTGGCCCCTGTGCTGTGGGATGGTCTGTATGTCAAATGTGTTGCTAATTGGTCAATGAATAAATCACTGATTGGCAGTGGCCAGGCAGGAAGTATAGGCGGGACTAACAGAGAGGAAAATTGAGAGAACAGGAAGCTGGGAGGGGAGACACTGCCAGCTGCCATCAGGACAAGGAAGATGTAAAGTACCGGTAAGCCACAAGCCACGTGGCAAGGTATAGATTAATAGAAATGGATTAATTTAAGCTGTAAGAACAGTTAGCAAGAAGCCTGCCACGGCCATACAGTTTGAAACCAATATAAGTCTCTGTGTTTACTTGATCGGGTTTGAGCGGCTTGGGACTGGCGGGTGAGAGAGATTTGCCCTGACTGTGGGCCAGGCAGGAAAACTCCAGCTACAAATGGCGTCCAACGTGGTGGCAAGAGTTTCCACCTAAAACCTGAGAAAAAAGATTCTAAAACGGAGCTAAAAACAGTTCCTAATTGTCTCTCTCAAATGAGCGGCAGCGGCCGGTTTGAGCTACTGGCGGGTTGCTGGCGTGCGCGCTCGACCTGCAGTATGGCGGGAATGAAGTCTCTGCAAATGGCACATTAAGCTGCATTGTGGATTTAGCCTTTGCTAGTACAAAACAAAAAAAGAGGTTTCTGAGCTACATGCTGCTTGGATAAAAGCATAGACCCACGATAGCTCCCAGAGCTGGCGGTAAGCATACTGCCACCATGTTGGGAAGCTGAGGTGGGCGGAGCCAGCATCCACAGCTGCTGCAGCTTAAAGCAACAGATTCACAATAAGACAGATTCAGATGTAATAGTTTAAAATGTGTGTAAAATATACGTAGGCTTGAAAGAGAAAAAAAAAGGTGATATATACAGTATAGAAACAAATACATGGTTTTAAAAAAAAAATAAAGTCTTTAAAGAGACAGTAAAATTAATATAAAAAATAAGCCACGTAGAGATGACTATTACACAGAGAGTCTGGATTGTGTTGTCTTTGGGATTCTTAACTACAGAGAGATATTTGATTGTAAAGGAAGCTGAGTTAAACCAGTATGTATATTTTAAAGATACTTTGACTTCAAAATTTGGATGTAAGGATATGTTGCTTTGGAAAAGAGTCTCTTTTGTTTCCACAGAAAGCAAGAGGCTATGGATTTGTTCCAGAGTAAGATACATCAGGTTTGACCAGCCAAGACCCCCTGAAAGGTCTCCGATGACACCATGGCCCAGATGATCCAACATCCAGAACCGTTTCAAGACAACTGGCTCAGATGATACAGCCTCACGGACTACTCCATGATCCTAAAATTTTCTTTGTTTCCCCAAAAGATACAGCGCCCCCCTCCAGCAGGAAGTAGTAAGAGAAGCTACGCCCAAATTCCCAAATATACCAAGCTGACTTTGGAGATGTGTAAAGGTTAAAACCTTCCTTTTTAAGAAAAGAAAAGGGGAAGTGCTGTGGGATGGTCTGTATGTCAAATGTGTTGCTAATTGGTCAATGAATAAATCACTGATTGGCAGTGGCCAGGCAGGAAGTATAGGCGGGACTAACAGAGAGGAAAATTGAGAGAACAGGAAGCTGGGAGGGGAGACACTGCCAGCCGCCATCAGGACAAGGAAGATGTAAAGTACCGGTAAGCCACAAGCCACGTGGCAAGGTATAGATTAATAGAAATGGATTAATTTAAGCTGTAAGAACAGTTAGCAAGAAGCCTGCCACGGCCATACAGTTTGAAACCAATATAAGTGTCTGTGTTTACTTGGTCGGGTCTGAGCGGCTTGGGACTGGCGGGTGAGAGAGATTTGTCCTGACTGTGGGCCAGGCAGGAAAACTCTAGCAACACCCCTGTGGTCATCTTTGGCTGTGAGAATCGAAGTGGGAAAGTATACAGCAGAGACATCCTGCATCCTGCCCAGACTTTGCAGACATGTTCATGATGTAGACCCCACTCCTGATCCATCACCTCTGGCAGCTGTATGCTCTTACTGAAACTGTAAACCCAGCAACCAAACATCATTAAAACTCCTCCCTTCCTCCCCACATTCTCCTTCTCTTTCCTCCAGACTCCTTCTTTGTTTTGGTGATTCAGTTTGTCTGTCCTTCTTTCTTATTTTTTTTCTTTCTCCCCTGCGTCCTTCATTTTTTTTTTTTTTTTTTTTTTTTTTTTTTTTTTTTTTTAGAGACAGGATCTCACACAGCCCAAACTTATGCAATTGAGGGTGACTTTGAACTTCTGATCCTCCTGCATCCACTTCCCAAGTGAATTACAGGTATGCTCCCCACTCCTGGCTTCTTCTCTATCCCTGATCTGTTGACTGTCTCTTGCCATAATCCTTACATTCCGTTCCTTGGAAATCCTCCCTAGCCCTGTGTTGCTTATGCCTGGCAGTTTTTAATAACCCTTATTGGTCTATTGGCTTGTGAATACAAATACGTCTTTCTTTCCTTCTCATTGGAATGTACAAAGAACTTAGAACTACCTTGGTCACCAAGTTGTGGATCACTAACATCTATGTCTGTTAAATTAGAGAAGCTGAATAAAAGAAGCTTTCTGATTTTCAGTTTCTAATATGAAAAATGAATTTCAAGGGAATCAGTTTCTGTCTACTACACTGGGCTGGTGATGTACATTTTAGCATGATACCAAGTGCTTTTTATTATAAAAAATCTTGAGAAAGATGAAAAAGCTCTTGTTTATTTTTTGCCACTATAGAGGAGACATCAAATAAACTTTTTAAAAAATACACAATCATTAATGGAATGGCCATCTTAAAAATGTGTTTTAACCTGGGTGTGGCAACATGTGGGAGGCCAAGAGAGAACTCCCTATGGAGATCAGGTTGGCCTTGAATTTACAGAGACCTACCTGCCTCTGCTCCAGAGTGTTGAGATTAAAGGGGTTCACCCACCCTGGGTGGCCAGATTCAGTTCTTTACTGGATATGTGGGTGCACAAAAGTGATCCCAGAACCTGAGGGGGTGGTGGTGTCAAAAGTTCAGGTTCATCCTGCACTATATCTCAAGTTCGGGATCAGCCTGAGCTACATGAGATCCCATCTCAAGATAAAATAAAACACAGTCTGTTAGTTATCCCATGTGGTGCTATAAGAGAGTAGTGGAGTGTATGCTGCTTTATAAGAAACAGAGTTTTATCTGGTTCAAGGTCTTGAAAGTTTGCAAAGCCAAGATCATGGCACCAACGTCTATCAGTCTTCTGAGGAATGCTCAGTGCTGCTTCACCTTCCAGTGGAAGGGGGAAGAACAGTAGGCCACCAAGGAAGGGTTTGCACAGGGGAGGAAGCCTTGCTATACAACACCCACATCTTTTCCCCTGAAGAAAGGCCTAATCTCCATTAGTAGCCTAGTCACCTACAAAGACCACATCTCCTATCACCACAAATGGAACTAAATGTCCTGATGTTTTCAGAAAGGACAAACTGCATCCCATCTGCATCCCACCCCCTTCAGACACATGGAGGAAAGCTTGCTGAAACTATCCCCCCACGTTCCACTTAATGAAGTGACACCTCTCCACTCCACATCAGTAGTTTTCTCATTATTCTCTGTATCAAAGTCCCTTTATTTCCAAATGGCATGCATAAGATTCAAACAAAAGACTAGCCTGGGGACACTGGCTGTCATTCTCTTTGGTGACATGTGTCCTATTACTCTACTCCCATTCAAATGGACATGTTTGTGTG